>NC_041381.1:524586177-524588827 GCF_002162155.2 Triticum dicoccoides | reverse complement strand
GAGGGCGCGGAGGCACACGGCGAGGCGGGGCGCCGCGAGCGGCGGCTTGGGCCGAGCGGCAGCGGAGACCGGGCCCCGATGGGTTCGGGTGGGCTTGCCCCGGGATCGGGCGGGCCGCGGCGGCTGGCGCAGTCGAAGAGGAGAGAGAAAGGGCGCGGGGGCGACATGGCGGGCTCTTATTGGCTGGGGCGGCGGCGGCGGACGCGTCCGGCGCGGGGTTGGACATGTCCGGCGCGCAAGGGGAGCGGGGCTAGGGTTTCGTGTGCGATTTGGACGGGGAGGGACACATATTTATAGGTAGAGGGAGCTAGGAGAATCCAAATGAGGAGCGGTTTTCGGCCACGCGATCGTGATCGAACGACCGAGAGCACGGAGGGGACTTAGATGGGTTTTGGGCCACTTTGGAAGGGTGTTGGGCTGCAAGACAAAAGAGGCTTTTACAGTTACCCGGTTAACCATTGGAGTATCAAACGACCCCCAAATGGCACGGAACTTGACAGGCGGTCTAACGGTGCTATACCAAGGCCACTTGGCAAACCTCAGGCCATTCCGAGAAAGTTTAACACCCGCTCACGAAGAGAGGCAAGAAGGGGACGCCGGAGGGCATAGGAGTGCCGGATTGCAAAACGGACAACGGGGAAAATGCTCGGATGCATGAGACGAACACATATGCAAAATGAGATGCACATGATGACATGATAAAATGCAACACGCAAGCAAATGACATGGCAACGACATGGCAACGTCGGCGAATAACTGACAGACACCTGGCGCATCGGATCTGGGGCGTTACAACACTCCTCCACTAACAAGAGATCTCGTCCCGAGATCTTAGGACCGAGACGGAAGGGAAAAGGGATGAGGTGAAGCAAGAACTCAAGAGAAGAAGCAAAGAATCGAGAGCACTCGAGAAGAAGAGAGGAACGACGAGAATGACGAGAATCGAAAACTCATGGAATTAGATAGACTATGAAACCACTCCGATTAGAACGAGATAAGAAACGAATAAGACTGAAAAGATTTAGGCAGCACTCTAGATGAAAATGGAAGGAAAAGAACATGAACTTCACCAGATGGGATGGCACTTGATGAGATAAACAATGCAATGCCTCCGGAAGAATTGAAAGAATGGAATGAAAAGAACTTAGAAGGAAGGATTGAATGGAGTTGTTGAGAAAATCAACAACGAATAGAATAAGCTTGATGTGGACTTCTCAAAACATCTCAAAACTTGAGGTGAAATTATGCCAGAACCAAAAGCTTGAATATCTAAGAAGAACGAAGAAATGCAAAACTCCACTTCAAAAGAAAAGGAAGAATTATTTGCACTTCAAGACGCGAGAAGAAAAGATACTTGAACTCCTCCAACAAGAATCTTGATGAACTCTTGGGAATGAATTAAATCATGAAGAACCACCATGAAGAACTCCGGTGACAAAAGGATGATGATATAGAAGAAGGAAAATAATAAGATGAGCCTTGCGGTGATTTAAATGGGGGTTCCGACGAAAAGGCCGAGGAAAATGAACTCCGGAAAAGAAAAGATGAAAACACTAGGAACTAGAATTTATTTCTCACGAACAAACTCCGAAGGAAGGGATTACTCACTTAGATGAAATAAGAATAAGATTTATTGTATGCTTATCCTTCATAAAAAATTAAATTGATGACAAGCAATGGATTTTGCATACTACTTATTCTTCTTGAAAAGGATTGAAAAGTGACATATCGCGAACTTCAGAAGGTCTTCATGAACCACCGGTAGAATTAGAAAGAACCACCGTAAGAATTCGAAAATGATTGATGAAAGAGACTGAATCACCGAGAAGAATCAGAAGAACAAATATGCTCGAGGGGATTTAGATACAAGAGAACTGGAAGAACTCGAGCTGATTAAAGAACACTTGAACGAAGCACCGAGATAATTGGATAACGGTAGCTGAAATGTGAGGACGACAAATTCTTTTGGAACGATGGCCTCCGGTGAAGCAAAACAGAAATCAACTCCTGAAATACTCCGGATAGGTAAGAAAGAATATCTGACAAATTGAAATAATTTGAGAGCATGATATGAAGCTAGAACCACGAATCTTCGAGAGAACGGACAAGATTGAAAGGGAAAACTCTTCTTCGATCTTCAAATGACAACGAGAAACACCACCAAAATTACTGAGATACTTCGGAAGAATGAAAAGCGAAGGGGTTGAGCCAACAATGAAAGCATTTGAAAAACGATCTTGGAGAACGCATGTGACTGATGAATTCCATTCATACGTCACACTTGAAAAGACTTGAGAATAACTCCGGGGGAATTAGAAGAGTCAGGTAAAATCCTGGGAAAAGACCTGTGGGTTAGGGCCCACTGAAGAGAAAACACCGTTGGAAAGGGATGTTGAACATATAGATGATACACTGGAACAATTGAAATATTTGAATGAGGTGACAACCTCGAATTAATTAGAACACAGACGAATCTCCTGAGATGTCTTCCGAACTCCAAAATGATAAACTGGCGAGAGGCGAACGAACAGGGAAAACACTTGAGCCGAGGAGAAGAATATAATCACTACCAAAAATTGGAATTGAATCCACCGGAGAAGAAAAAGAGATGAAGAATGACGAACGAGACGAGAATTCACCGGTTGAAATA
>NC_041381.1:524571007-524585573 GCF_002162155.2 Triticum dicoccoides | reverse complement strand
GGAAGAAAAGGGTGGGAGGGCGGGAAAACAAAGGCAACTTGGAAGGGGAAACCGACGAATATCTTGAAGAGAAAACACCGGTTGAAATCATTGAGGAGAGAGAGCAAAGACTTCGCACGAGTAGGATGAATACTTGATTATGGACTCTGGTTTCGAGAAGAAGAAGGGTGGGCGGGTGGGAAAAGAAAACAACTGAGGATTTAACTTGGCAAAGACGAAGAGGCTCGAGTCAACTTGACGAGAAATGCACCGGATGAAAAGAGCTGAGGAACAACTACCGAAAAACCAACTGCGTGATCCTAAAGAAAAAATTGAAGGGGAAGAGGAGTAATTCAAAACACCTACGTCAAGATTCCTTACCAGAGCGATGAAGGGGCATAGGAGTAAAAAGAATTCCTACTCTCCGATATAGCTAGACTCCGAAAACAGTTTTCTTCTAGACTCAACAACGGCCAAACTACACGATCAATCAAGGGGGCTCCTAAGGTCGGTCGAGGCTCTGATACCAACTTGTCACGCCCGATATGCGATACTATCCTAAAGAGACTCGAATGTCCCACCAAGGATAGAACCGCATATTGAAACGCTTTTGCAAGGTGGATATCATTACATCAACATTACATAATAGATGGGGATACATACAAGAGGCATAAAATGCCACACGAATACAACATCACAATACATAAGAGCATCATCCGACTACGGATGAAACACAAACAGAAACTCAAACGACATCCACCCTGCTAGCCCAGGCTGCCGACCTGGAACCTATCCCCTGATCGAAGAAGAAGCAGAAGAAGAACTCCAAAACAAGCAAACATCGCTCTCGCGTCATGATCATCGCGTAACATGTACCTGCAACTGTTGTTGTAGTAATCTGTGAGCCACGAGGACTCAGCTATCCCGTTACAATGGGTATCAAGACTAGCAAAGCGTAATAGGAAAGGAAGGGGTAAAGTGGTGAGGTTGCAGCAGCGACTAAGCATATATGGTGGCTAACATACGCAAATAAGAGAGAGAAGAGAGCAAAAGGAACGGTCGTGAAGCTAGCAATGATCAAGAAGTGATCCTGAACTCCTACCTACGTCAAACATAACCCAAAACCGTGTTCACTTCCTGGACTCCGCCGAAAAGAGACCATCACGGCTACACACGCGGTTGATGCGTTTTAGTTCGGATCTAGTGTCAAGTTATCTACAACCGGACATTAACAAATTCCCATCTGCCTATAACCACAGGCACGGCTTTCGAAAGTTTAAACCCTGCAGGGGTGTCCCAACTTAGCCCATGATAAGCTCTCGCGATCAAGGAAGGATATACCTTCTCCCAGGAAGACCCGATCAGACTCGGAATCCCGGTTTACAAGACATTTCGACAATGGTAAAACAAGACCAACAAAGCTGCCCGATGCGCCGACAATCCCGATAGGAGCTGCACATATCTTGTTCTTAGGGCAACACCAGATAGGTCAGCCTACGAGTAAAACCAGCCCTCGAGTTGCCCTGAGGTGACCCCGCAGTCTGCCCGGTTCAGACCAACACTTAGACAAGCACTGGCCCAGGGGGGGGGGGCTAAAATAAAGATGACCCTCGGGTTGGCCGACCCAAGGGAAAGGTATAGGTGGTGGTGAGGCAAATGATAAAACCAAGGTTGGGCCTTGCTGGAGGAGTTCTATTCAAAGCGAACTGTCAAGGGGGTCCCATAAATCACCCAACCACGTAAGGAACGCAAAATCCAAGAACATAACACCGGTATGACGGAAACTAGGGCGGCAAGAGTGGAACAAAACACCAGGCATAAGGCCGAGTCTTCCACCCTTCACCAAATATATATATGCATTAATTAAATAAGAGATATTGTGATATCCCAACATAACCCTGTCCACCATGGAGCAATCTTCTACTTCACCTGCAACTAGCAGCGCTATAAGAGGGCTGAGCAAAGCGGTAACATGGCCAAGCAATGATTTGCTAGGAAGGGTGTCAAAGGTTAGAGGTTCATGGCAATTAGGGAGGCTTGATAAACAGGTGATAGGTAACACAGCAAAGCCATAGAATGAAGCAACTAGCATAGCAATGATAGTAGTGAGATCTAGGGTAGCGGTCATCTTGCCTGAAATCCCGCAAGGAAGAAGAACGAGAACATGAAGAAGACGAACGGATGAAGCCGAACCGAGCGTAGACGAACGAATCCTCACGATCGCAACGAAACGGGAACTATCGAGAAGAAGCACACAACATAGTAAACACACCACATATACAAGACATGATGCTCAACCAAGTATGATGCATGACAAAGCTACATGAAGCTACTTATGGCAAGAGATGATGCAAACAAGAGCAACACATCAAGGCAAGTTTAAATGAGGCCGGGAACAACATATAACAATTCCGGTAAGTCCTCATATGCATATGTCGAAGTTAGTCCAGATCTGAATAAACCTTATGTTCAAGTTGTTAAACAGCAAGTTAATATGCACCAAGATGATCTACACGAGATTCTAGTCAAGTTACATATAAAGTTCATTTAATTCGGAGCTACGGCCTAGAAGATATGAGCAAAACAAGTTAAACATGGCATTGATGCAAAATGCACAAAAACATCAAGCAAACACACCAAAACAAGGATGCAACATGATAATATGAAGCTACATGCAATTCTAAGCAAGTTTCATATAGAGCACACTCAAAACGGAGCAACGGTTCAACAGGCACACATGAAACAAGTTATAATAACAATCTGCCCAAAACAGCAACTAGGCATATTGCAAGCATCAAAACAACATGCTACATGACCTCAACAAGAAAACAAAAGGCATGGGAATGATGTACAGGTAAAGCATATCAAAACATGAACACTAAGATATCTCCAGAAATCACTAGAACATGCTCAAACACAAATGGCAAGATTGCAAATAATAACAGCTCAGACTTTGCAGAAATTAACATCAGGTTGCAATGTTTAGAGCTATCAAACAACATGTTACAGGAACTTATCATGGCAAAAAAAGGCATGGCATGAGTCTACTAAATGCATAGAACAAAAGTCCCTTACTGACCATAAGCCAAAAAGGATCAGAAGATATGATGGCACCCACGTAAACATAGCAAGTTTCGTTAACAGATGCAAACATGGCAGGAACAACGATAAGTAGGCATGTTGGTGAGCTTGTACCACTCACTAAAGAGCATTACATGGCATGGCAAGGCAACCAACAGTAAGATTACATGTTTGTGAAGCTAAACATGGAAAGAGCAAGTTCATAGGGTGCATGGTTCAATAAAAACAATCATGGCAACAACTGAACTTAATGTTAACAGGCTGACAGCAACATTGTTTAGCAACTTTGGAGCAAGATTACAACAAGCTACAGCAGGCTATAATTGCAACCAGGGGCATGGATGGATAGAGCATAACATGTAGAAGAAAACACCCTTAGTGAACATCTCCAGATTATGCATAGGATGACTTGTAGCAGCAGGTTTACATAGCATCACCAAATAACAGATTCAGCCTAGCAAAACAGCAACAGCAAGTACCCTACTTAACAAGCTTGATTCACTCACCACAAGTCATTGCATTACAAGATAAGCATAGCATCAGCAAGAAGACATGTTTATGAAGCTAACCAAGGCAAGAACAAGATCATAGCATGCAAGGATCAACTACATCAACCTTGGCAAAATTTAATAACAAGTAAACAATCTCCCAGGAAACATTTTGTAGCAAAAGTAGAGCAAGTAAATGACATGCTAGACTACACCATAATTGCAAACAGGGGCATTAATGGCTAGATAAAAACCATATGTTCAAAACATCCTTACTGAAGTATCTCAAAATATGCATTGATTTCTCTGTAGCATCAAGTTTACATGGCATCAAAATATCAGCAGAACAGGGACTAAAATCAGCAACATCACGAAGCCTAGTTTGCATGCTTGTGCTAGTCACCACATTGATCACAAAATTACATGGCATACACCACTTTAAAGACGGCATGGCATAGTTCAAAACACATATAGACATCAACCTCGTAGGATGCACACATCAAACATGGAAAAAATGACAAATGAGCATGTTCTGTTAACAGACCGCAGACAACGTCATATAGCACTCTTGCAACGATGATTCAGGCATCAAGATGGACTCAAATGAACATGATGCAATGGAATGAAATGAAGTATTCGTTGGTAAGAACAATTTGACATATTACACGCACGAAACGGAGCAATATGCATGGAGATATGATGCGATGAACATGGCATGACAATGTCAAAAAATATCGGGGACTTAGTGAAAAACAGGGTCAACCTCTTCTCAGATCCAGATCTGGCGCGGAGAACGAGGTTCGCCAGAGTTGGACTCAGGGATGGCCGGAGAACACGAATGTCGGGGTCAAAACTGGCGGATCTCGGGTAGGGGGTCCCGAACTGTGCATCTAGGCTGATGGTAACAGGAGACGAGGGACACGATGTTTTACCCAGGTTCGGGCCCTCTTGATGGAGGGAAAACCCTACGTCCTGCTTGACTAATATTCATGATGTGTGTTACAAGAGTGGATCTACCACGAGATCAAGGAGGCTAAACCCTAGAAGCTAGCCTATGGTATGATTATTGTTCGTCCTATGGACTACAGCCATCCGGTTTATATAGACACCGGAGAGGGCTAGGGTTACACAAAGTCGGTTACAAAGGTAGGAGGTCTACGTATCCGTATCGCCAAGCTTTCCTTCCACGCCAAGGAAAGTCCCATCCGGACACGGGACAAAGTCTTCAATCTTCTATCTTCATAGTCTTGGAGTCTGGCCGATGATGATAGTTCGGCTATCCGGACACCCCCTAGTCTGGGACTCCCTCAGTAGCCCCCGAATCGGGCTTCAGCGACGACGAGTCGGGCGCGTATATTGTCTTCGGCGTCGTAAGGCGGGTTCTCCTTCAAACTTCATGTTCCCATCGAATAGTGTCCGGCTTCCTTATAAATGTTGCGCTCCTTGGCTTCTACGCCCAATAATGGCCCTCTTCCACGTGTCGTACGAATGCGAAAGGCTGGGGTATTTTTACATTTTACCCCCTAACCATGCGAACGAGCCGCCTATAAGAGAGGTGAGGATCTAGATCCAGCTTACACCATCCTCCATCCGCAAGTTCTCATCGAAGCGCATGTGACAAAAATCCATTCCATCATGGATAGTCGATGCGGCTCCTCCTCTCGCGCTCCCGGCCCTAAGCCAGGAGATTGGGGGAGATGCTCAGTTCCACACAGCGAGCTAGTGGCGCCCCAAACCGAGGGATATCTTCCCCCAGCTTTCATGGTTCCGGTTCGAGCCGGACTAGCCACCTACAAGGGTGGGAAGCAGCCGGAGACCGCCCACAATCCCTCCAAAGGAGAGCGGGTGTGCTTCGTCCCCTACTTAATAAGGGGACTCGGATTTCCTATACATCCGTTTCTCCGGGGGCTCCTAGAGTTTTACGGACTCCAGCTTCATCATCTTACACCTGCCTCCATTTTGCACATCACGGGCTTTGTAGCTCTGTGTGAGCTGTTCTTGGGCATTGAGCCCCATTTCACGCTGTGGAAGAGGCTGTTTTGCCTCGTACCCCGCTCTCATGAGGGTCGATATATCAAGTGGGCGGAGCCGAAATATGGCGCATCGCCAGGACCGGATATCTATCCGGGACCCCGAAGAAGGCGTCCAAGGGCTGGCCTTCGGAGTGGTTTTATATGGAGGACGCTCCACTGCCGGATCCAGTCCGAATCGGCCTTCCGGAGTTCAGCAACGCTCCACTGAAGAAACGCCTGAGTTGGCGCCCACGGAGCCCTCAACGAGAAGATGATAGGAGCGTCCATTACTTGATGGGCCGGATACGGCTGCTAGCCCATTCCGGATTAACCATGATCGGAGTCATGGCCACATGCATTATGCGCGGGGTGCAGCCGCTCCAATATAGGGGCTACCCCATGTGGGACTTCAATTGAGAAGATGACGCCACCTGTCACGGCCGCAAAGGACCTGGCTCGACCGACGACCAGGTGAAGATCCTGTCCGGCTTGTACAAGGGGGAGAAGGAGGACTTCCTCCGCACGAATCCTCTGAACGGATTTTCCATGAACAACCCGCGGAGCTGGGTAAGCGGTCACATGCATATCTGATCCGCGCCTTTAAAGGCAATTGTCTTATTGTATGATTTTGACACAGGAACTGCGTCGGGATGTGGAGGGCATAAAAATCCCAGCTCCACAACCCGAGGATCCAGAAAGGTCCCTTGATCCGGCCTCCGAAGAGGATCCGGACTTAGCGGTGGAACTGATCGACAGGGTGTTCCACCAGCTCAGCATAGACAATGCTTTAGTCGCCATTACGGCTGACTACCCCGGTTTATTTCCGGCCTCCCAGGTGACTACGACCAAGGTCTTGGCACCATCATTTGATCCGTGCTCAATTCTGACCATCCCATACTGATGGTGCATCACAGGAGGTGCCTTTAAGGCGGGAAGCCGAACCCGCGGTGGCCGACCAACATGGGTCAGTTCGGCCCGGCAGGCGGAAGAGGAGTGCGACGCGAACTGAAACATCGCTGCAACGGTACGGAGCACCGCTATTTTTAAGGGAAGGATTCCCAGGAGGTATATTAATGCTCATAACTTTTCCAGAAAGAGCGCTCGCCGGACAGTGTCCGGAGAGGTTGCCAATCAAGCCTCCGCCAGCCATGCTCCAACGCATGGCCCGGGAGGGGACGCAAATACAAGGCACGAGCCGGACGCTCCTCCGACGGAGGATGCCGACAGGCTGTCCGCCCCCCGGTCTGAGGTGGAGAGCGCCATGAATCACAGGCCTCGCTGGACAGTTCTTCGTGACGCGTGTTTCTCCCCGGAGGCGTTAAATGCCTTTGATGCGGGAAACACGCACCTCCGTGCCGCTCAAGATGGGTTAACCAGAGCCACGGAGCAGTATGTGAAAGACATACGTGTAAGTAATTTTAATAGTTATATATGCCAGTAGCCCCTGAGACTTAAAATAGTTAAAATAACTGATTTAAGGATCAATTTCTATGCAGGATCTTACGGTGAAGAATACCCATCTGTCATAGGAGCTCCAAGAGTGCAAGGCCCAACTTGAGGCCGCACTGGCCGCTACAGGGGGAGCCACAGAGACCCCCGCTGGTAAGACGTACTTTGAAAAGATAATTAATTAACAAAGTGCGGCGTGAATCTGACAATAATATTGCAGAGGGCGTCGGACTAGATCCGGACAAGCAACAGCTACTGCGTCAGCTAAAGGCTGGCGAGAGGGTGCTTATGAAGGTGCAGCAGGAGAGAAACAAGCTCCAAGATGCCCATACCCAGCTAGGAGAAGAGCTGAAAGGTGTTCGGGCCCTGCTGTCTGGCTCCTTGAAGGAGAATCAGCGGCTTCGTCGCGGCATTTATCGTAAGTGCTTGAGCAAATTCCTTTGAAAAGAAGAATTTGGCGAGGAAGTCGATTGACAGAAATATGTCTTGAGGTGTGCTCATAGGTCGCCCTATGGAGGAAATGCCTGGGTCAACAGGTGACCAACTTCCTGAGCTGGTGCAATTGTTCGAACGTGTTCGGCAGGCGATGAGTGGCGTCGTTCAGGCTTTATGGCCATCCGTCTCCCTACCCGAGGGCCTTGGTGAGCTTGCTGAGAAGCTTCAGGTAGCACGGCAACGCCTCCGTTTGTGGAATATATTGGCCTGCCGTCAGGGCGCCAGGGAGGCCTGGGCCATGGTGAAGACGCGCTACCCGAAGGCTGACCCAAACCACATGGCCGAGGTCGGACCTGCGGGGTCTGATGGGAAGGAGATCCCTGTGAGCTTGATGTACGGCCAAGTAGAACTGGCTGCGAAATATTCCCAACAGGACTGTAAATTAGACAGCCTGTTAGATGGGATTGAGGAGGAGTACAATAAGTCGGTTTGACAATGTAATTTGAAATGACATGTAAGATGCCTTCTAGCCGGATTGTAGATCATTTGTCTTTGCGGACCGTTTCGCTTCAACCTCGGGACCCAACAGTCCGGAGTGTGTCCGAATACCCCTACAGTTATAAAAGAACCGGGGCATGCATGGAGACAAGGCGTCGGGGTCATAATTGCTTTATCAAACAAGTGCCCAACTAGTTATGTTATATTACATTGTTAGTAAGAAACATCTTCCAGGGAGAATAGTTCCGTTAAGGGTTCCTTTCCCTGGGAGGCATGCCCTAAGGTGCAATGCCGAACTGCGAAAATAGCATAAAAAGCATCTGGGGGCAGATAAATAAGTAAGTAATAAATCATCTTTCAAGTCACCGACCGAATATTCTCTTAAGAACGCTAGCTTTCGGCTTCACCCAGTCTGAGGTACACATCCACTGACCCGGCAGTAACAATCGCAGAGGTGCTCCCTTTACCTCCTAGCCGAACAATCGGGAACGTATGGGTAAGCGCAGGAGCCAGGCAACCCAGCTTGGCCAAAACTTAAGTCATATTGATGCATATAATGGTGAATAAAAGGTACATGCGGAAGTATGACACATGTATTGGGCGTGAAGCCCATATTAATAAGCTTCTGGTAAAGAAGCCCCCAGGTATAATGAGTGCTAGGAGCACATCAAGTGTGTGCGAACAAAGCGCAAATCATCCTATAAAAGGTATTGAGAAAAAAAAGTGGGAAGAAGGAGGGGGACAAGAGACAGTAAAAAATATAAAAAGGTGGACGGGGGAGTGAGACGAACTCTGAGTCCGGTGTTTAGGCGTAGAATCTTCGGAGACGGGCTGCGTTCCATGGGTTCGGCTTGAGTCGGTTGTCAGATGCTTTACGTAGACGGTATGCACCGCCGGTCAGGACTTGGTCGATGATGAATGGACCTTCCCACTTGGGCTTAAGTTTGTCCTTTTTCTTGTCCGGCAGGTGTAGAACGAGTTCGCCGACATTGTAAGATTTGGCCCGTACTTCTCTGCTTTGATATCTTCGAGCCTGCTGCTGATAAAATGTAGAACGAGCCTTTGCCACGTCCCGCTCCTCCTCTAAAGCGTCCAAACTGTCCTGCCAATCCAACTCGGCTTCTCTTTCTTCGTACATGCGCACACGAGGTGAGTCATGAATTATATCGCAGGGCAGAACTGCCTCCGCGCCGTATACCATGAAAAATGGTGTGAATCCAGTAGTTCGGTTTGGCGTGGTCCGCAGCCCCCAGAGTATGGAGTCGAGCTCCTCTACCCAGTGCGTGTTAGATTCCTTGAGGGACCGCACTAGTCTGGGTTTGATGCCGCTCATGATTAGACCATTTGCTTGCTCGACTTGACCGTTAGTTTGGGGGTGATAGACTGAAGCGTAATCGAGCTTGATGCCCATGTTTTTGCACCAGAGTTTAACCTTGTCGGCCGTGAAGTTCGTGCCGTTATCAGTGATGATGCTGTGGGGGACGCCAAAATGGTGTACTACCCCGGATATGAAGTCTATCACCGGTCCGGATTCTGCAATTTTAACCGGCTTGGCCTCAATCCATTTGGTGAATTTGTCAACCATGACCAATAAGTATTTGTGCTTGTGGGTTCCCCTTTAAGGGGTCCAACCATGTCAAGCCCCCAGACCGCGAACGGCCAGGTAATGGGTATAGTTTTGAGGGCGGTGGGTGGCATATGGCTCTGATTAGCAAAGAGCTGGCAACCGGCGCATCGTTGGACTAAGTCCTGAGCATCTGCCCGGGCTGTCGGCCAATAAAATCCTGTACGGAAGGCCTTGTCTACAAGGGCCCGGGCTGCAGTGTGGTGCCCGCCGAGTTCGGCGTGAATTTCAGCCAGGAGATTTCGCCCCTCCTCTTCGGAGATACACCTTTGAAGGACTCCGGTTGTGCTTTTCTTATAAAGTTCTCCCTCATGGACCTTGTAGGCTTTAGATCGCCGAACTATGCAGCGGGCCTCATTTTGGTCTTCGGGAAGTTACTGCCGAAGTAAGTAGGCTAGGAATGGTTCTGTCCACGGGGCAATTACTGCCATTATTCCGTGAGCTGAAGGTGTTATTTCAATGGCGGAGCCGCCGATTGTGTCAAAATGGTCTGAGTTAGGTGATGCAGCTGGCTCCGGATTGTTATTTCCGGACTCCTCTTCCCATAACACGGATGGCTTAAAGAGCCGTTCCAGGAAGATGTTTGGAGGGACGGCGTCTCGTTTCGCGCCGATGCGCGCTAGCACGTCTGCTGCCTGGTTATTATCCCGGGCTACATGGTGGAATTCGAGTCCTTCGAACTGAGCTGACATTTTTAGGACGGCGTTGCGGTAAGCTGCCATTTTTGGATCTTTGGCGTCAAAGTCTCCATTTACTTGGGATATTGCGAGGTTTGAATCCCCGCGCACCTCTAGGCGTTGAATGCCCATGGAGATTGCCATTCGGAGGCCATGCAGAAGGGCCTCATATTCGGCTGCGTTGTTGGAGTCCATGTACATTATTTGAAGTACGTATTGGATTGTGTCTCCAGTTGGGGACGTCAGGACGACGGGAGCCCCCAAGCCAGCCAACATTTTGGATCCGTCGAAATGCATGATCCAATTGGAGTATGCGCCGTACTCTTTAGGGAGTTCGGCTTCGGTCCATTCAGCGACGAAGTTAGCCAGAACCTGCGACTTTATAGCTTGCCGTGGTTTATAGGTTATGTAAAATGGTAAGAGCTCAATAGCCCATTTTGCAATCCTGCCCGTTGCATCGCGATTGTTTATAATATCGTTGAGAGGTACTTCGGAGGCCACCGTTATGGAACACTCTTGAAAGTAGTGTCGCAGCTTCCGGGATGCCATGAACACCCCATACGCTATCTTTTGATAATGCGGGTACCGGGACTTGCATGGAGTTAGAACAGTGGATACGTAGTACACTGGTTTTTGAAGAGGGAATCGGTGCCCTTCTGTCTCTCGCTCGACGACGAGTACCGCGCTGACAACTTGATGTGTTGCTGCGATATATAATAACATAGGTTCGCCCAGGTTGGGTGCGGCCAGGACCGGATTTGTTGCCAGTATGGCCTTTATTTCTTCGAGTCCGGCTGTGGCAGCATCCGTCCATTCGAAATGTTCGGTGCGCCGAAGGAGGCGGTAGAGGGGCAGAGCCTTTTCTCCCAAACGGGAGATGAAGCGACTTAAGGCCGCTACGCATCCGGTTAGTTTTTGTATTTGCTTGAGGTCCTTTGGAATATCCAATTGTGACAGAGCTCGGATTTTGGCCGGGTTTGCTTCAATTCCTCTATCGGATACGATGAAGCCCAAGAGCTTTCCGGCTGGTACGCCGAAGACGCATTTTTCCAGATTGAGCTTAATGTCATATGCTCGGAGGTTGTCGAATGTCACCCTCAAGTCTTCTACTAGAGTTTCGACGTGTTTGGTCTTGACGACCACATCGTCTACGTATGCCTCTACTGTTTTGCCAATCTGGGTAGCCAGACATGTTTGAATCATGCGCTGATATGTTGCGCCGGCGTTTTTGAGTCCGAAGGGCATTCTGTTGAAGTAGAATGGCCCATATGGAGTAATGAATGCCATTGCGGCCTGGTCTTTCTCCGCCATCTTGATTTGATGGTATCCGGAGTATCCGTCGAGGAAGCACAATGAATCGTGCCCTGCGGTAGCATCGATGATTTGGTCGATGCGAGGGAGGGGGAAAGGGTCCTTTGGACAGGGCTTGTTAAGGTCTTTAAAATCGACGCAGAGGCGCTAGGATTTGTCCTTTTTGGTACCATTACTAGATTGGTTAGCCAGTCCGGATGTTTTATATCTCTGATGAATCCGGCTTCTAAGAGTTTGGCTAGCTCCTCTCCCATTGCCTGTCTTTTGGGTTCGGAAAATCGCCGAAGTGCTTGTTTGACCGGCTTGAATCCTTTTAGGATGTTTAGGCTGTGCTCTACCATCCTGCATGGGATTCCTGGCATGTCTGAAGGGTGCCAGGCAAAAATGTCCCAATTTTCCCGAAGGAATTCTCGTAGTGCGGCTTCGACATCAGGACTTAATCGTGCCCCAATGGAGGCCGTCTTTGTGGGGTCCGTTGGATGGACCTGAAATTTGACTATTTCGTCTGCTGGTTTAAAAGAGGTGGACTTGGACCTCTTATTGAGTATCACATCGTCCCTATCCACCGTGGAGCGCAGCGTAGTTAGTTCCTCTGCCACTAGGGCTTCGGACAATGCCTCTAGGGCCAGTGCGGCTGTCTTATTTTCAGCGCGGAGTGCTGTATCTGGATCACTGGCAAGATCGATTATCCCATTGGGTCCGGGCATTTTGAGCTTCATGTACCCATAGTGGGGTATAGCTTGGAAGATTGTGAATGCCTCTCGCCCTAACAAAGCGTGATATCCGCTGCCGAATGGGGCCACTTGGAACGTGACCTCCTCGGACCTGTAATTGTCCGGTGAGCCAAACACTACATCTAGTGTGATTTTTCCTGTGCAGCGTACTTCTCGACTAGGGATTATCCCTCTGAAGGTTGTGCTGCTTCGCTCGATGCGGCTCCAGTCAATATCCATTTTTGGAAGGGTTTCCTCGTAGATGAGGTTTAATCCACTGCCGCCATCCATGAGTACCTTGGTAAGGCGAAAGCCGTCCACTATCGGACTGAGGACCAATGCAGCTGGTGCTCTAGCTGTTTGGAATTTAGGTTCGTCGCTGGCGTTGAAGGTGATAGCCGTGTCACTCCATGGATTTGCTGTTGCTACTTGGTACACTTCGGCGAGGCCGCAGATTGTTCGTTTTCGCATGTTATTTGATGCGGAAGTCTCGAAGACTGTTAATACCGTACCGGTACTGCTGGGCTGTTTGCCCGAGGGTAAAAAGCCTTCGCCACTTTTGGCCACCTGCCGTAGTATCCAACATGCTCGAAGGTTGTGTGTTGGAGTGGCACCCTCCGTACTGTGGATTTTGCAGGGTCCGTTGAGCCAGCCCTCTAGTACGGTTCCATGCCCTTTAGGGGTCTTTTGCTTTTTGGTTTTTAACCCGGGTGCTTGAGTATGGCGCACCCTTTTACTTCGGACTAGGGTTGTAGTCAAGGCCGGACTGTCCCAAAACCTAGCTTCGGTGTTCCTGGCACTCTCCACCGCACAGTATTTTTGTATGATGGTCGCTAGGTCGATGAAGCGTGTAACTTCGCGACGACTTATGGCGTTCATGATTCCCTTGTCCGTGCAATTGTTGCAGAAAATTGAAATCGCGCTTTCTTCGCAGCAGTCCTTTATCCTGTTCATAACCAGGAGGAATCTGGCCCAGTAATGATGTACTGTTTCATCGGGCTCTTGCCGTATTCGAGAGAGATCGCTTATGTTTGGGTGGGCGGGTGGAATCAAGTTCGGAACCCCGCCCGATCTGAGGCTCAAAGGCCAAGAAGTTTTCGGATTTGGAAGCTTGACTTGCTGGATGCTTTCTAACGAATCTAGTCCGATGTCTCACTCTAAGTTCAGTATTTGATTATCGTCCGTACCTCCGCGGGAATCCGGCTTGGAGGGATCGGGAATCCGGACATAGTTGGTTTTAAACGTAGAAGAAGGGTTGCCGCATTGTCCCTCTACCACGACAACATGGTGGGTAGCCTGAGGAGAGTTAATCTCTCTCAGATCGGTTTTAAGCCCAATCTGATCGTAGTCTGTAGCGACTCCTAGGGCGGCGATGCGATCCAAGAGCTCGTTTAAAGAGGAGAGCTCAATCGGATCTAACTGCTCGGCAAATTCCGAGCTGACGTGAAGATCGCTTTTGATGACCTGAGAGGTCATCGTCGGAGCGGTGGCCGAACAGGCGGTCATAAGAAAACCACCTAGCCGGACAGTTTGGCCGGTGGCCAAAGCTCCCTTGACGACGGTGCCGTCTTTAAAGACGGGAAAAGGCATCCTTCCTGATCGCGACGGCACAGAGGAACCCTCAATGAAAGCACCAATGTCGGTGTCAAAACCGGCGGATCTCGGGTAGGGGGTCCCGAACTGTGCGTCTAGGCGGATGGTAATAGGAGACAAGGGACATGATGTTTTACCCAGGTTCGGGCCCTCTTGATGGAGGTAAAACCCTACGTCCTGCATGATTAATATTGATGATGTGTGTTACAAGAGTGGATCTACCACGAGATCAAGGAGGCTAAACCCTAGAAGCTAGCCTATGGTATGATTGTTGTTCGTCCTATGGACTACAGCCATTCGGTTTATATAGACACCAGAGAGGGCTAGGGTTACACAAAGTCGGTTACAAAGGTAGGAGATCTACGTATCCCTATCACCAAGCTTGCCTTCCACACCAAGGAAAGTCCCATCCGGACACGGGACGAAGTCTTCAATCTTTTATCCTCATAGTCTTGGAGTCCGGCCGATGATGATAGTTCGGCTATCCGGACACCCCCTAGTCCGGGACTCCCTCAACGAACCCAGGGCGGAGAGGGTCGGATCCGGCGAGGAGGAGGCCGAAGAGGCGCTACGGGGTCCGGCGAGGGGTGGCGCAGCAGAGGCGAGCGCGGCACCGGCGCGCGGGCGGAGGCGGCGACCGACTCGGACGGCGCGGAGGCCGGCCGGCGGCGGGGATGGACGGCGGCGCGGATCAAGGGGCTCCTCC
>NC_041381.1:524544189-524570543 GCF_002162155.2 Triticum dicoccoides | reverse complement strand
GCCAAGCGGCAGCGGAGACCAGGCCCCGATGGGCTCGTGCGGGCTTGCCCCGGGCCCAGGCGGGCCGCGGAGGCTGGCGCGGTGGAGGAGGAGAGAGAAAGGGCGCGGGGGCGACGTGGCGGGCTCCTATTGGCTGGGGCGGCGGTGGCGGACGCGTCCGGCGCGGGGTTGGACATGTCCGGCGCGCAAGGGGAGCGGGGCTAGGGTTTCGTCTGCGATTTGGACGGGGAGGGACACATATTTATAGGTAGAGGGAGCTAGGAGAGTCCAAATGAGGAGCGTTTTTCGGCCACGCGATCGTGATTGAACGACCGAGAGCATGGATGGGACTTAGATGGGTTTTGGGCCACTTTGGAAGGGTGTTGGGCTGCAAGACAAAAGAGGCTTTTACGGTTACCCGGTTAACCGTTGGAGTATCAAACGACCTCCAAATGGCACGAAACATGACAGGCGGTCTAGCGGTGCTATACCAAGGCCGCTTGGCAAACCTCGGGCCATTCCGAGAAAGTTTAACACCCGCTCACGAAGAGAGGCAAGAAGGGGACGCCGTAGGGCATAGGAGTGCCGGATTGCAAAACGGACAACGGGGAAAATGCTCGGATGCATGAGACGAACACGTATGCAAAATGAGATGCACATGATGACATGATAAAATGCAACATGCAAGCAAATGACATGGCAAAGACATGGAAACGTCGGCGAATAACTGACAGACACCTGGCGCATCGGATCCGGGGCGTTACACTTGGCATGCTGATGTTGGTCATATCATGCATATGGGACCTTGCATTGCATACTTTATACATCAAATATGTCATCTGCTTAGTTTAGACATGTGATTGCTTGTATCTGCGTTAGTAATTCCCCGCAGAGGAGAGGATGATGCAGCGCAACAACGGTAAGTATTTTCCTCAGTTGTGAAACCAAGGTTATCAATCCAGTAGGAGAACCAAGCAACACTATGTAAGCAACACCTACATACAAACAAGAAATACATGCAACCCAACGCGTAAGAGGGGTTGTCAATCCCTCCTTGATATTTAGATAGATTAAATTGTATGAGATTTGATAAATCAATCTAGCAAAAACACAAAATAAATAAATAAATAAAAAGTGCAGTGAGGTATTTTTGGGTTTTAATAAAAAGTGCACCCGGGGCCGTAGATTTGACTAGAGGCTTCTCTCAAGAAAAGAACATACGGTGGGTAAACAAATTACTGTTGGGCAATTGACAGAAGAGAAAATATATATGGCGATATCCAAGATTAGTAGACCGACTCCTGCCTGCATCTACTACTATTACCCCACACATCAACCGATATCCAACATGCATCTAGTGTATTAAGTTTATTCAAAAATGGAGTAATGCAATAAGAACGATGACATGGTGTAGAAAAGATCTATTCATGTAGGAATAGACCCCATCTTTTTATCCTTAATGGCAATGATACATGCGTGTCATGTCTCCTTCTGTCACTGATATTGAGCACCACAAGATCGAACCCATCACAAATCACATCTTCCCATGGCAAGAAAAAACAATCTTGTTGGCCAAACCAAACCAAAGTTTCAGACAAAACATACAAGGCTACAACAATCATGCAAAAAAGAGTTCAGCAAAGACTCAAATAATATTCATGGTAGATCCGATCATAAACTCACAATTCTTCGGATCCCAACAAACACACCGCAAAAACTCATTACACCAAATAGATCTCCAAGAACATCAAGGAGAACATTGTATTGTGGATCAAAAAGAGAGAAGAAGCCATCTAGCTACTACCTACAAAGCCGTAGGTCTGTGGTAAACTACTCATGCATCATCGGAGGGTTAAGGGTGATGATGAAGAACCCCTCCGTGATTGTTGACCCCTCCAGTAGAGTGCCGGAAAAGGACTCTAGATTGGATCACGTGGTTCGAGAACTTGCGGCGGCTGGAATTGTGTTTCGTTGACTCCCCTAGGATTTTTGGGTTTTAGAGCATTTATAGAGGTGGAGGTCGGTGGAGAAGCTTCCCGTGGGCCCTATGACCCACTACAGTGCGCCTGGGCTCCCTAGCGCACCTTGGTACCTAGTGGGCCCCATGGGCCTCCTCCCATGTGCTCCTTTGGCACCCTAAGTGTTTCCTGTCCAGAACAAATCTTCGAAAAGTTTTGTTGCATTTGGACTTCGTTTGGTATTGATATTCTGCAAATTAAAAAACAAGAAGAAAGCAACAACTGGGCCTGGGCACTATGTCAATAGGTTAGTCCCAACAAATGATATAAATTTGCTAGTAAATGAATATAAAACATCCAAGATTGATAATATAACAACATGGAACAATCAAAAATTATAGATACATTGGAGATGTATCAGCATCTCCAAGCTTAATTCCTGCTCTTCCTGGAGTAGGTAAACGATAAAGAGAATTTTTGATGTGGAATGTTACCTAAGATGTTCATCTCATATTCTTTTCTTTTGTAGCATGGACATTTGGAATTTAGATGATTCAAAGCAATAGTCTATAATTGACATGCAAACATAAATACTCAAGCATATCAACAAGCAACCATGTCTTTCAAAATATCAACACCATAGAAAGCTATCCCTAGCCCATTATGCTCAATCATTGATCCATTCATGAAACACACTCAAATATTAACTATGCCCAATGCACAAGTATGATAATAGTGTTCCCTAGTTGGTGCTTTATAAGAGAAGATGGAGACTCAATAAAAGTAAAAATTGCATAAAGTAAATAGATAGGTGTTGGTGTCAAAACCGGCGGATCTCGGGTAGGGGGTCCCGAACTGTGCGTCTAGGCGGATGGTAGCCGGAGACGAGGGACATGATGTTTTACCCAGGTTCGGGCCCTCTTGATGGAGGTAAAAGCCTACGTCCTGTTTGATTAATATTGATGATGTGGGTTACAAGAGTAGATCTACCACGAGATCAAGGAGGCTAAATCCTAGAAGCTAGCCTATGGTATGATTGTTGTTCCTCCTATGGACTAGCGCCATCCAGTTTATATAGACATCAGAGAGGGCTAGGGTTACACAGAGTCGGTTACAAAGGTAGGAGATCTACATATCCGTATCGCCAAGCTTGCCTTCCACGCTAAGGAAAGTCCCATCCGGACACGGGACGAAGTCTTCAATCTTGTATCTTCATAGTCTTTGAGTCCGGCCGATGATGATAGTTCGGCTATCCGGACACCCCCTAGTCCGGAACTCCCTCAATAGGCCTTTCACATAGGGAAGCAGAGATTTGTAGAGGTGCCAGAGCTCAAAGCTTAAATTGAGAGATAAAATTGTTTTGAAAGGCATGCTTCTCCTGTCAACGAAAACGACCAAGAATTCCCTATACTTTCCATGGTAGATAAATTATCGGCGGTTCCCAAACATAAAATAAAGTTTATTCATTTTTCCACCATTCTTTCACAATCCATGACTAGCTATATCCACGGGTGACTTCCATACCAACACTTTCCGAGGAATTTATTATTTTCGATATGAATTACTATTATTTTCACTTCGGGGCTGGGCATTCTATTACCCACCACACTCTCGTGCAATGACAAGTGACTAAACACCCATGTTGAGAATAACATATCTAGTATGGAAAATATTAGCCACCCCTACCACTTCATGAGTTGTACGGGCACACAAACAGGATAATCATTTTGAAAATTAGAGTTGGCACATACAAATTTACTTGGAATGGCATGGAAATACCGCTGTCGTTGTCAAAACCGGCGGATCTCGGGTAGGGGGTCCTGAACTGTGCGTCTAAGGCTGATGGTAATAGGAGACTGGGGACACGATGTTTACCCAGGTTCGGGCCCTCTCGATGGAGGTAATACCCTACTTCCTGCTTGATTGATCTTGATGATATGAGTATTACAAGAGTTGATCTACCACAAGATCGTAGAGGCTAAACCCTAGAAGCTAGCCTATGATTATGATTGTTATCGTCCTACGGACTAAACCCTCCGGTTTATATAGACACCGGAGGGGGCTAGGGTTACACAGAGTCGGTTACAGAGAAGGAGATCTGTCATCCGAATTGCAAAGCTTGCCTTCCACGCAAAGGAGAGTCCCATCCGGACACGGGACGAAGTCTTCAATCTTGTATCTTCATAGTCCAACAGTCCAGCCAAAGTATATAGTCCGGCTGTCCGGATACCCCCTTATCTAGGACTCCCTCAGTAGCCCTGAACTAGGCTTCAATGACGATGAGTACGACGCGCAGATTGTCTTCGGCATTGCAAAGCGGGTTCCATCTCCAAATACTCCAAGGTAAATTTCGAACACTTAAGTTGTGTCTGGCTCTGCTAGACAAATGTCACATACCACCGTAGAGAGAACAATAATCCACAAATCTAATCTGCCGACAACTCCTCGTGGTGTGACATCATGCCACGGCCTGGCCTTTATTCGAACTGTTTCTTACAACCAGCTACCACACACATTGCGAGGCGGTTTTCTTGGCATGTCTCATCGAAGCAGAGATCGTGCCCCCATTATAGAGGGATTCTCATTAATACGGGTGTGGGTAACCCAACCGCACCACCAAACGCGGTGAGTGGGGAATGGGTAGGTTTCATTAGGCAAGCGGGGAGGCGCAAAGTTTTATTGCCTCTATAAAGATGAAAGGCCTCTTCCTTCTGACTCACGCCCTCTCCTTCTGCAAGTCCATTCTCTTTCGCTTGAACCCTAACGCCCGAGCGTTCATCTTCTCCACCAACAAAGGTTCTCCGAAAATTTCCGGATCTGGAGCAGGAGGCAAGTAGATGGCCTCTACTGTCCAAGAGAAGGATATCAAGAAGCTTCGGGAGGCCAGGTACCTGGCCCAGAAAATCGGCCACCGCCTGCCGGTGGCGGGACAGATTGTCCCTACTCCGAAGTCCCATGAGAGGGTCATGTTCCTTCCTCATTTCGTCAACGGGCTCGGGTTTCCCCATCACCCATTTTTTGCGGCGTCATGTATTATTACAGGATTGATTTCCACAATCTATCCCCCAATTCCTTCCTCAACATCTCGACGTTTATCGTCATGTGTGAGGTCTTTCTCCGCATCACGCCGCACTTCGGCTTATGGCTGAAGATCTTCAACGTGAAAGCCAAGGTGGTGAACGGCGAGCACGCCGAGTGCGGAGGCGCCATGGTGAGCAGAATGCCCAAGGTCACATGGCCGACAAGTACTTTCAATGATTCCGTCAAGGAGTGGTAGCAGCAGTGGCTCTATATGACTGAGCAACGCGGCAAAAAGTGGGCCGCTGCTCCTGAGTTCCAATCTAGAGCCCCTTTGCAGCTTACATCCTGGCCCAAGAAGGGCTTGAACTGGTCTTCATCCGACGAACTGTCGATGATCCAGACACGCATCAAAGGTATAGAAGACAAGGCCATCAAGCTCATTGACGTAGTCCGGGTGATGTTGGCACGCCTGGTCCTTCCCTATCAGCACTGAGCCTGCAATTTGTGGGAGTATGACCCGGCCGAGCACTAGAACCTGCGAGAGCTTTATGGCTCCTCACAAAAGGACATCTGGAAGGTGCTTTTTAAGTTCGGCAAGCCGTGGCCAGACTCCGTCGCGGACCGCGGGTACCAACTGTCCCACCCCGCAAGTCCGGTAAGTAGTCATTATATTTTGTCCATCCATATGGTTTATTGTCATATCCCGGGGATGATGCCTTAACGCGCTTCCCACAATTATCATAGGCGTGGACGAAGAAGGCAGGGCGGATACACTGTCCAGCCCCGTTGCCAGAAGAACCAGCCGGACCACTTCTGAAGAAGATGCTGGTCCCGGTGCCTTACGAGGTGCCAAAGAAAGAGGCCCATAAAGAGGCCAAGGAGACCAGGAGTGGCCTCCGTCGTCGTGGTGCTTCGGACACAAAATCCGAAGACTCCAATACCCATGTCTCCTCCGAAGAGGAAGAGGAGGAGGAAGAAGATGAGTCCCCGATGGGGGGAGGAAAGAAAAGGACGGCCTCCTCATCTCTGGAGGCCGAATTGCCTAAGAGGGGAAAAACCCTTCCAGAGGCGCCCACCACGGCAACCGACAGCAGGCCGGAGTGGGATCCTAGGGCCCAGCCCCTGGTGAACTCGTAAGTATACGAAATCCGAACATGCCTATGGGTCCAGGATCACTAAAGCGTAATATTTACTTTACACCATACTTTTTGCAGTCCGGCAAGGTCTCATGCCGAACAGTCCTCATCGGAGGATTCGTTGAGCTCAGACGCCCTAGAGAGCGAGACACCTCCGAGGGCACCTTCCCCTAAGCCTGGTTGTGACACCGAGGTGTCGTCCCGAAAGGACCCGGGCCAGGAGGGGCGTACCTCCGGGGCCGGACACGCGGGAGCGGCAGTTCCCATGAGTGTTGACGGCAGGGGCGGCCTTGGATTCGGCCCACAGCAGGACACAGTCCCGGAGACCATTAAGGCTCCGAGCTCAGGCAGGCAACCCCCGTTAACTAGAGGGGGCAATCCTGCTTCGCCTGCAACCTCTGTCCAACCAGAGGTGCGGGGCAACTTATCGACAACACCGAAGAGCACTTCCATCATTGATGAACATCGCGCCCTTATGGGAGTGGTGATTGAAAAGATTCAGGCCGCTAAGAGCAGACTAAATGAATCCTGCATCAGCCTTATAAAACGCTTGGAGGTATGTTTTTAGGATTTTTTAGCAGATTGTCATAGTATAGATAGTAGCCCCTGATACACTGTCCGATGAAGAAGAGAACCGGACAGGGGATCAAATATCCGTCCGTAGGAGACTCAACTAATGACATATGTCTCTTCCTTTATAAACAGGCGTCTGCAGCGACTACCGTCTCTCATACTGCAGAAGTGTCCGGACTTAAACAAAGTCTGGAGCGGGCCGAAGAAGAACTTGGCCAAGTAAAGTAGCAGTTGGAGGACAATCAAGGTATGTCGTAAACCTTAAGTTTAGCACAAATAAGTAGTTTTGCCTAATAAAAGCATTTATATTGTGTGCTCTAGGGGCGAATGCCGAAATTGAGGCACTTAAGAAGGCTGTTGCCTTGGCCAAAAAGAAGGCAGCCACGGAGCAGGCTCTCCGTGAGAAGCACGAGGCCAGGGTTATTGAAGCTGAACGGGAGCTCCAGGAAGCCGTGGAGAAAAGCGAGACTTTAGAGCAGAGTTTATCATTGAAAGAATCCGAAATCGCTTAAGCTCTACAAGCCGCAAATGATGCTCGGGAGGAAGCCCAAGCTGCGCTGAAGGATATTCAGGAGGCGAGGAAGATTGCGACTGGTAAGGCTTTTTCTTATTCAAAGCGATTTATATGCGGGAGCAGGAAAAATGCAGGGTGACCCATTCAATCCTGATTTCTCCAGGAGCGTTTGCGGATCTGCCGCGCAGCATATCTGATGCTGCTCATTTCTATCGAGCTGAGGAGAAGAAGACTGCAGAAAAGCTCTTCTGGTCGAAGTATTTGGCGCCGAATTATCTGGTGCCATTTGTTGACCAGCTGAAGCAGCTGGTCGAACTGCACTAGGCGGCCGAACTATCCATGAAGGATTTGATTATCTGACTATGGCCCGCCGAGCCCATTCCGAGCAGTTACTTTGGGCTCGTGAAGCGAATTGTGAGTGCTTGTCCTCAGCTTGACGTCATTAAGCGGTCGGTCTGTATAGAGGGTGCGCGAATGGCATTTGCTCGCGCGAAAGTGCACTGGGGAAAGATGGATGTTGTGAAGCTGATGACCGAGGGACCGCCGGAGGGGAAGGAGCACGCAAGCCCGAATTATATTATGGTGGTGTCCTGAAAGGGGCATGCCTTGTGGCGGAGCAATATGCCAAAGACATTATATTTCCCTGAAGACAGTCATGCTATCCTTTTGTAAGGTGGAACACAGTCACTTTTATTTATGTATTTTCCTGTTATATGAAAGTTTTCTTCCTGTGCGGCCGTTTGATATGTTAATCTTGAGAGTTGGCCAGTCGTTGGCTTCTGCCCCCACGTAGGAAGTACGAGGGTGTTCGGGATACACCTGAACACTCTTTACCCCATTCTTGGGTCCATAAAGGAGGTGTTCAGCATAGCGAACTAGGCAATCAGACTATAGGGCTTTATCACTCTCACTTAGCCATAGGAATTCGAGTATGGTAGGCGCAGCCCCTGGTGTTTGGAAGACCGCACGCCGGGCTCTATCAGCACCTTACCGGTAGACCGATCTGTCGCACTCTGCATTTTATTATGGCATTGTGCGGAATAAATCCTTAAAGATTTTCCAACCTCTCGAACAGCTGACCAGCTCTCGCCTTATCATGACAGTCAGTTTTTGGCTTTCTCTACTGAAGTGCTCGTCCGGAAGAACCGGAACACAATCGTGGTAGTTCTCCCAGCGCTACCTTAGCCGATATTGCGGAACATAAGGTACCAAAACATAGGAGCCGGGCAAACCCAACTAATGACCCAAGACATGATTCAGAGCTGATGCATATAATGCTATAAGTTCGGGGTGCCGAGCGACTGAGAAGGTGGTCGGACTTTGTTGCCATAGTGTGGGTACAATGAAGCCCCTGGCGTTTTAAGGCACAACACGATGTTCGGATACCATTATGAAAAATGTCAATGAGAAATGATATCATATAAGCGTCTAATGACTCTACATGTTGTATTCAAGTAATACGGCTATGCATATGAGTACGGTGCATGTTATAAAAGAGAGGCATGACGACAGAACCTGTTGGGACCGGGCAGTAGGGAGCTGTGTATGGATCCGAAGTAATGTCTGGATTGTATTCGGGGGAGATGTATGAACACTCCCCCTTTGTGCGTCCGAGCTGATTCCATGTCGCCAGTTTGGTTATGCGTAAAGGCCAACGTGCGAAGAAAATTGTAGAGGCATTTTGTGTGCCACGGAGCGGCTGAGCTATGGGAAGTGGCCCGTCCCAGCTTATGCCGGAGGGCTTATCTGATCCCTAATCAAGCTGAGATGTCGTGAAGTAGTTCAGACTCCTTCATTGGTGTCCGGGAGTTTGGCTGTCGAATCAAGGTTCGATTGAAAAAGCCGCGACTCACTGCTTCTGTTGCTAAAGTGGCCGAATACTCTTCGGCGCCGAGGTGAAGATCGATCTTGCCCGTAATTGTGACTACGTCACGTGAGCCTGGTATTTTGAGATTGCCATAGGCATGGCGTGATACCATGTTGAATGGCAGTTCACGCTAGCGATGCGTAATAGCTACTGCCTAGAGGGGTAATGTCGAAGACCAACTCTTCGGTATGGTGACTTTTTGGTGATCCGAGGACCATCTTCAGAGTGATGGGGCCTATACAACTGACCTTCGCACCTGGTATGACACCTTGAAACGATGATTTTAGTGGGTTTGATCCTTAAATGATCCGTTCCTATCCGGCGCACTGTGTCCAAGTGCGGCAAGTTTGGACTGTTGTCTCCGCCAATAGGAGGATATCGCTGGTTGATATTGGCCAGACGGTTTTAGTCGATCGAAGATGATCAGTCGTATTTTTATATGGTGGCGAAACTTGCTTTGTCGAGTTGACGTCCCGAAGGGTGCACGTCTGCTCCCATTTGGGGATGTGGACGGTGTTTATCATGTTCACCGTGTTGGTGGAAGAGATTTCTTTTGCCCTGTATTGCTTGATGATCTGGGCTCCTTGCTCTGAGACCCCCTCTTACTATCTTCGATGCCGACCTGCCAACTTGTTTAAAGACCCAACATTCTCTATTGGTATGGTTGGCTGCCGTTCCTGGGGTACCATGAATTTGACATGGGCGGTTGAGTATGAGGCTTAGGTCGGATGGGCCTGAATTTTGAAAAGTTTTCTCCCGCTGACCGGATTGAGGGCCACAGACTCCTATATTGACTGCCATGTCCTGGGCATCATCATTTTTCTTGGGACACTTATGTTTGTTGCGTCGAGGTTTGCAGATGTTGTTCCTGGCTTCTGACGTGCCCGAGGTGCTTGCTATGTTGTTGTTTAGTATATTTTGCTGGTCTTGCGCGTAGCCCCTGGCTGTAGTCTGTTGTCGGCGGGGTTTAGGCTGGCGTTTGGTTTTTAGTGCCTCCTCCTCGAATTGAGGTAGTAGCCTGCGCTTTGGGTAATATTTTGTTCGTGGCTCGAGTTCGTATTCCTCGGCTGCCTGGACCCCAGTTCGTCTGTCTATTAGCAGATCATGGTCTGCTTGTAGCTGATGTTGCTTCTTCTTTAGGCTTCTTGCAATGGCTGTAAGCCGGCGCTCGAAGCACTCCTGCTCTACGAGATCCTTAGGCACGCTGAATTCGTCGTTGCCTAAGATTATCTCATCTTCGGAGAGGGTCATATAATTGTCGACCTTCAAGTATCCGTTTCTTGTCTGTTCATCTGGGCTGACCTGCCCGTGTTCCTGTTCGGCCTGTTCGGAGGTAGGCTGATCAGGATTGTATTCCTCTTCGGTACCACCTGGATTATTTTCTTCTCCTGTGCTAGTATTGGTGTGGCGGGGCTTAGAGCGGCGCCGATGACGCCCATGCTTTGATTTCTTCCCTGAGGGGTTATCTTCTGTTGCCTCATCGCCATTGTTTTCTTTGGGGGTGTCCACCATATATATATATCATATGAAGATGTGGCAGTCTAGCGCCCTGTGGGTGGTGGTTCCTGTTCTTCTCCTGCATCGTCTTCTATACCGTCGATGTCTTCGGAGTCAAAGTCAAGGACATCGGTCAAATCATCGACCGTGGCTATGAAGTGGGTAGTGGGTGGGTAACGAAATTGTTCGTCGCATGCTTCCCACTCGAGCCGGACATAGTTCGGCCAGGAATCTCCTAATAGAGAGAGAGAGACCCTAATGAATTTAGCACATAACCAAAGGGGGGCTGCTGAAAGATATCCGCGGCGGTGAACTCCATTCTTGGAGCCCAATCGGACTTGATGGGCCCGAGCGCGCGCGGTTCGGAACCCACGTCCAGATACAGGTCCAGGGGTCTGGTGACGTAGATCCCCTTAACGGTGGAGTCTGTGTTCGGCTTTACCGCCGAAGAGTATGCGGCTTCCGTGGCGGGGTCCATCCACCCGTCCTTGGTCGACGCGATCTGCCCCGGATTTAGGATTGGAGCGGCTATAGGGGCGATATCCCGAATAATATCCGACAGCAGATTCAAGTCATGCTCGTCGTGACTGTTCGGCACTCCTGGTGTAGGCCCGAATCCATCGAAGATCAAGTCTCCATGGATATCGGCCACGTAATTCAAGTTTCCAAACCTGACCTGATGGCCAGGGGCGTAGCTGTCAATCTGCTCCAGATGGCCAAGCGAATTGGCCTGCAGTGCGAAGCCGCCGAATACAAGATCTGTCCGGGGAGAGTCTCGCCCTGGATAGTGTTGTTGAAGGTTGGAGGAGCCATTGAGCCTTGCAGCGACGTCACAGAGGAACTCTCAATGAAAGCACCAATGTCGGTGTCAAAACCGGTGGATCTTGTGTAGGGGGTCCCGAACTGTGCGTGTAAGGCTGATGGTAACAGGAGACTGGGGACACGATGTTTACCCAGGTTTGGGCCCTCTTGATGGAGGTAATACCCTACTTCCTGCTTGATTGATCTTGATGATATGAGTATTACAAGAGTTGATCTACCACGAGATCGTAGAGGCTAAACCCTAGAAGCTAGCTTACGATTATGATTGTTGTCGTCCTACGGACTAAACCCTCCGGTTTATATAGACATGGGAGGGGGCTAGGGTTACACAGAGTCGGTTACAGAGAAGGAGATCTATCATCCGAATCTCCAAACTTGCCTTCCACGCAAAGGAGAGTCCCATCCGGACTCGGGACGAAGTCTTCAATCTTGTATCTTAATAGTCCAACAGTCCGGCCAAAGTATATAGTCCGGCTGTTTGGATACCCCCTTATCCAGGACTCCCTCAACCGCATATAGGTAGGTATGGTGGATTCATTGGCACAACTTGGTTTAAGGAGTTTCGATGCACAAGAAGTATTCCCTTTTAGTACAAGGAAAGGCTAGCAAATAGATCGAGAATCAACCAACCAAAAACCAAAAAAATCACCAGCGAGTGATGACCCACAAGTAGAGGGGATCAATCGTAGTCCTTTCGATAAGTAAGAGTGTCGAACCCAACAAGCAGCAGAAGGAAATGACAAGTGGTTTTCAGCAAGGTATTTTATGCAAGCTCTGAAATAATCGGTAACAGGAAGTTTGATAGCAAGATAATTTGTAACGAGCAAGTAATGGTATGGTAAAAAAAGTGCAGCAAGGTAGCCCAATCCTTTTGTGTCAAACGACAGGCCAAAACGTCTCTTATAATAAGCAAAGCGTTCTTGAGAGTGCACGGGAACTTCACCATGTCACTTTCATCATGTTAATTTGGTTCGTGTTCGCTACTTTGATAATTTGATATGTGGGTAGACTGGTGCTTAGGTGTTGTTCTTACTTGAACAAACCTCCTACTTATGATTAACCCCCTCGCAAGCATCCGCAACTACAAGAAAAGTATTAAGATAAAACTCTATCCATAGCATTAAACTTTTCGATCCAAATCGTTCCCTTACAAAGTAGCGCATAAACTAGGTTTAAGCTTGTGTCACTCTAGCAACCCATCAACTAATAAGTACTCCAGAATGCATTCCCCTAGGACCAAATATGGTGAAGTGCCATCTAGTCGATGTTCACATGACACCATTAAGGGAATCACAACATACATATCATCAAAATATCGAACACATATCAAGTTCACATGAATATTTGCAACATGATTTCTCCCGTGACATCAAGAACAAAAGTAACTACTCACAAATGATAATCATGCTCAAGATCAGAGGGGTGCTAAATAACATAATGGATCTGAACATATAATCTTCCACCAAATAAACCATATAGGAATCAACTACAAGATGAAATCAACACTACTAGTCACCCACAGGTACCAATCTACACTACAAGAAAATACACTTTCGTGATGATATGTGTTTGTCACAGTAGGTCATGTTTTTTTGTCATGCATGTACATCCATGACGATTTTTTGACAGAATCAAGATAGTCATACATGTGTTGTCATAGAAGTGTTCCATGACATTACCAAAATTATCATCACGGAAGTGTCCACTTCCATGAGATAAATCACGCGTCATAGAAGTGCTTTCGTCAAGGGTGACCGACATGTAGCATCCACCGTAACGGGTTGCTGTTAAGCTATCGGGTTCTGGTTTGGATCCGATAACCCATTAACAGCCCCGGTCAATGGGGATTTTCCATGTGTAAAATTCTCATTCGCCAGAGGATCCACGTGTCGGCTCAGCATTGGGACAGATGTCATCCACTCATAGATCTAGTGGTGCCTATGATACGTCGGCACGTGGCAAGGCCCACCAGTGGCCCATTCTGATGAAAAAGGCAGGCCCAGTAGCAGGCCGGCGCATATAAGGCCTACTTGTGTCAGGTCCATTTAAGTCCACAGCCCATACGAGATGTGCCAATTCAGCCCGTCAACGGCCCGTTAACGATTTGAGACCATTGCAGCCCATCGTCAGTTCGAGCCCGTTAACAACCCGCAATATATGTGGGCTCAATATTGGCCCGATGTGGTTTTCGCATGTTAACGGCCCATCCAAGGGATGGGCCAATTTTCAGGATGTATGACGTTCGGCCTTTTAGCGACACATTTAAGTGTTGGGCCAATTCCCGACCCGATGTGTCTTTCAGCCTATTAACGGCCCATAAATGAGTTGGGCCACTTGCAGTCGGACCTGAGTTTTGGCCTTTTAAAGGCCCATGCTCTTCATGGTCCAATACCAACCTGGATTCTCTTTCGGCCTGCTAAAGACCCACAACACAGTTGGGCCATATACAGTATGACCCCACTTTCGACCTCTTAGCGGCCCATGCTCTTCATGGAATACTACGAGCCCGCTTTCTCTTTTGTCCTGCTAAAGGCCCATAGTATAGTTGGGCCATATGTAGGCTGACCTTAGTATAGGCCTGTTAAGGGCCCATGAAATCAATTGGGCCCACATGTTGCCCGCTTTGATGTCGACCTATTAACGACCCAGGAGGTAACAGACCGAGCATTAACTGTTGGCCTGATAGAGCTTTTGGCCTCGTTACGGCCCATTAACTTAATGGGCACATGAAACTTCGAACATGTCCATAGGCCCAATAGATAATTTGAGCCCATTACGACGAGCAATTATGCACAGGACCAAAACCGATCAATCAAAGGCCTATGAGAATTTTGGCCCCTAAGAGCCCATTAGGGAAGCCATTAAGGGTAGTGGCTGCTTCCTCCATATAGGGCCCACGACTGTTCATGCAAACTAATAATTTTACTGCTTTTTTAGCTTCCTAGCGACCAGTTAGCTGGAATGCGAGGCACACTAAGCAAAGGTACGGCATACAAGGAAAAATGTTGCACATCCAGCATATATTACATGAAATTACATCCACTCGGCAATCAAATATTGATGCCAGTGCAAATAAATGAACAGAATCTAACGATCTACAACATCACAATCTGCAACCTCAGCGAGGATGATGCCCATAAGCATGTGAGCAAGTTCTTCCTTCTTTACTATGCTGCGTCTGAAAACATTGATCAGTTGTTGTTGCGCAAGAATGTGCACCTCTGATTCCTCCACTATTTCTGCTTCAGCCAGTAATTGGTTCACAAACATACATCTTTTCCGTTGCATTCGAGACAGAGGAAACTAAGCAGATCCATATGGAGATTTGGCAGGCTTGTATTTTTGATAATGGAGAGTGTCTTGACCACTTCATCATAACATAAATTAGGAGGGGACCCAAACAGATTAATCAAGAGTTATTGCAATATTACCTGGCCTAGATTTATTGGAAAGAAACAATGGGGTTGCCTTGCTACTTTCAGAGTTTGTCTTCTTATCTTCAGCAGCCTGCACCAAGTTAACGCAGTAGCATTGCTATCATTGGCCAATTCAGATAATAGGAAAGCAACATTGACACAACGAACATTTGGGCAACTAGCCTACACCAAATTAACACAATATGGTACGGCTATCATCAGCCAAGTAAGGTAATACGAAAGCAACATTGACACAATGAATGAATGAGCAGGTCAAGCAGAGCGAGCTAATCAAGAAATCTTAAAGGGAATGGCTCCACCCACCTCTCCTCTCCTCTCCCTCTCCTCTCCCACCTGCTCCATCCAAACTCATGGCGATCTCTAAGGTGAATCATGATGGAAGGCCTTTTGCATTGGGATTTTGCCCCTGGCTTAGCCCTTGCAGACCAGGTGAGAAGGAAATTTGGTTCCACGGTGCATTTTTCTCCCTCCCGAGGCGACAAGGAATTCTTCCTGGTTGTCTCCTTTTCTTCGGCCTCTTTTCCTCTCCATGAAGATTCTGTGGGTATTGCTCTTCAATGCTGCATTGGAGGCATTAGTGATGGCTTTCGAGTGCACAAGATCAAACCTCGTGTGTTTCGTTTTCCGGTGGCCAATAATAAGGTGGGTCATTTTATTTACGGGCTTAAAGATCATATTTGGCCGGACTTCATCTGTCATTTCCATCTGTTCAAGGGATTTTCTGCCCGGGTATACACGTTGATTGATACTTGGCATGCTGATGAGGAATTACCAGAAATTTCAGCTCGCCACCCAATTGCCATTAAATCGACTTTGGATTTTCTGAAACCTCATCCCTATGGGAAAGATTCTTCCTCTGAGCTTGGCAATTGTTCTTTGGTACCCATGGATCGTATGGTCTTCTCCAACAATAATGCTAAGGAAGCTTCTTCTTCTTCTTCCATTCCGACGGACACTCATGGCATTCAAATTCAGTTTGGATCTTTTTTGGCAACACAAACGGAGGAGCCCATAATTCCGGAATCAACGAGGATCACATTAATGAAGAAATATCTGCGGGACGCGCAATTGGAGGAAGAGCATAATTTGGTGTGTCTTGATTTGGGACAGTTTAAATGCCCCATTAATGCTCCTTATCCTGAACCACCGCAATGCTTCGTTAGTTCAGCGTTCAAATATGCCCCTGCCCATTATTTTTGGCCCCCTACACTTTCGGCCCAGCATAAGGGAGATTTAGCCCAAGCTTCCTACTCTGAGGAGGATATTACCAACATTGCTACTAATTGGGCGGTGTTATGTGCTCGTTGCCTACAATGGGGTCATCCTAAGATTCAATGCCCGGCTAGATTGATTTGCATTAAATGCTCAGCACCTGATCACAAGGTAGATAATTGCCCGACTCGGGTTGCTAAGGAACATTTTGGATTTGATGATACCGTCCAGCCCCCTAATATCAATTCTTCCAGCTTTCCCGTTGCTCCGGTCGCACCAGTGCGGAAACATACCCGCAAAATGGCCGTTCGATGCGAGGCATGCAGCCACTATGGGCATGTGGCCCGATCCTGTCGCTCCAAGCGGTGGCGTGAACGTTGGCAGTGGATTCCTAAAAATCCCCAACCTACCAAAAATGCCCCTCGCGTTTCCGCTTGTCCTTGGCTTCCCCAAACGCCACCGCCCCGCCTCAACCATTCGTCACCACTGCCACCCCCGTCACCTCCGCTCTCCATCCGCACCACCACCACCATGGCGAACTTCACCTTCAATCTGGTGCCGTTCATCCCGCCCGGATTCGCCGTCGAGCAAGGCCCGGCGGATCGAGTTGTCCGCAGTGGCATGGTGGTCGGGCCGATTCCGCCGCTCAACCACGACTTCCTGGCCATTGCGGAGTCCAGCCATTACGTTCCTATGCATTGCCGCGCCACCATCTGCCATGCCATCTGAGGTTTGCTTCATGAGGCCCAGCTCTTCACTACTGAAGTTAGTGATCATCCGTTTGGAATAGGGATTTTTGGATTTCCGGACTCTTTCATCAGAGATACTGTAGTTGCCACTCCATTAGAGCTTGAGGACGAAGGTCTGCTTATTACCTTCGTTCCTCACAACGAAGCACTGAACCGTCGCACCACTTCCTTCGGTCCTGAGATCTGGCTCATGTACTTTGGTTTCCCTTATGATTACCAGACAGATTATTACATCAATAAGTCGCTAGGTGGTTTCGGTGCTCTGGTTTCATGGTATAACCCCCGCCAAGATCGCCGCTTCGTGTTAATCAAAGCTAGAGTATTGCGCCTGAATCTGGTGCCAAAAAGCTTTGTTGTTTGGCAGCTTGGTGGAGCTCGTGACTGCTGGACTATGCCGATCACAATCCTCCGGAGCAATGATTGGAATGGTCTTTTGCCTAATGTTCTGCATGCCGAAGAGGAACCTCCACCACCTGATGGCATCCCGCACCCCCAATTTGGGCCGGACCTGACTGCGGAACAATTGTATCAGCAGCAGGTGCACAATTGGATGGTACAGAATGCAGCACCTCCCAATGGCGCCCCAGATGAGACTGATATGCACACGGAGCAGGACAATGCAGGATGGGACGCTTGGCCTGCGCCGGCTGCACCTCCTCTGCCCCAACTGCCACCGTATCTGATGAACTTTCAAGCATGGCTCGCTGCTCAGGGTCTGCAAGTGCAAGACGGCATTGTGCCTGACAATAACATCTATGACAATGCAATGCAAGCCTGGCATGACTCCATAACTTCCTTTGAAGAGACTGAGACTGACTTTGGCAGCTCTACTTTTGATCTTTTGGTGATTCCAGATCAGGTGACTGCTGCTGCTCCTTTGGTTGATGATTCGCTCACCATTTCTGTGGAAATTCATAACCAGGGTCTGCGCTTTGGCCTCTCGGAAAATGGAGATGCCCTCATGGCTTTACTGTTAGAAAACACCATCCCTCATCAGCAGCTTAACAATGCTATTTTCTCGGCCCTTTGCCCGATGATGGCTTCCTTTGGACCTTGGCGCTCTGGTCTGGGTATGCAGCAGCACTCATTTCAGGTGGAGTTTCAGGTTTCTTTGATGAGGGGGAACATTCAGATTGCACAGCTAGCAACTCAATAGGTACCTGATTCAGAAATGTCTGCGCTTGCTCTGTCTGCTCTGCCTGATGAACATTCAGCTTTGGACTCCCATGTGCATTCTGCACCGATGCCTCTACTCCTCACCTGGGAGCCGTCTGATCCCTTGGGGGCGCCGAGTTTGCCAGTGGTTGATCAGCAGGCTGACCAACTTGCTCTCTCTGTCCCTTTGGACGCCATCTCTGCGCCAGCATTGCTGGATTCTTCACGCACCTCAATGGCCTTGACTGTTGAGGATCAGGGCGGCATGAGCTCTGCTCATCAGACTCAGAAACAACGCAAAGGTAAGATGACAGCTCCTATTGATACATCCACCTTGCGCCACAGTAACAGGAACAACAAATATGATGGTTTTAAGGTTCCTCAACCTTCTGATGCTCGCCCCACCAAATCTAAAGTCAAGCCTCGCATAATTCCCTCTGCTGCTATTGGAGCTTCAATGCCTTCTTCTGGGGATGATGATGATGCTGCAACTCCTCCACCCACATCCATCCCTACTATGCAGGCAATTGGCATGAATCTCTGTGCAATACCTGCCGAAGAGCTGTCTACTTCGGCCCTCAATGAAGAGTAGCTTCTTCAGTTTATCTCTGCTTTTGTTGCAACTGAACCTTGATTTATTTCCCAATGCTTTTGCGTAACTGGAACGTGCTATGCTGGAATGTACGCAGTCTTAATGCGCCCGATAAACACTTAGCGCTTGGTAATGCGATCAATACTAGTGGTTGTGCGATCGTTTGCTTGCAAGAATCCAAAATGCCTTTCTTTGATTCTGTGGTCCTCAAATCAATTTTCCCGCGCCGTTTTGATCAGTTTGCGTACATCCCATCCCAAGGATCTTCGGGGGGAATTATCACGGTTTGGAATAGCAGTGTATTTACGGGCCGGGTCTTTTTATCTGAACACTTTGCACTTGGTGTCGAATTCACATCCACACAGTCCAATCATTGTTGGAAACTTGTCAACGTCTATGGTCCTTGTCAGGGCGAACATCGTCTCACGTTCACGAACTGGTTGTTTGACATGAATATACCGGTGGCTGAAGACTAGTTATTATTAGGTGATTTCAATTACATTCGTTCACCTGATAATCGCAACAAACCTGGGGCTAATGTCCAAGACATGTTCACTTTTAATGACTTTATTCGGGAACAAAACCTTACTGAACTCCCCATAAAACGGTGTTCTTATACTTGGTCAAATATGCAACTGCAGCCCCTCCTAGAGCAACTCGACTGGTTCTTCACCACGTTAAACTGGACTACCACCTTCCCCAACACATTGGTAAATCCCCTTGGCAAACCCGTTTCTGATCATACTCCATGTTCCATGGTTATCCAAACTTCAATCCCCAAAAGCAAGATCTTCAGGTTTGAAACATATTGGCTTGCTCACCCTAGTTTTATGGAAGTGGTGGAGCGTGCTTGGAATAAACCTATCAGATTCAATAAAAGCCATAATTGTGTGGCGAGAATTGAACAAAAGCTCAAGCATGTTCGCCATGCTCTCAAGCAATGGAGTAAAAACATCTCCCGTCTTAAAACAGCCATTGAAAACACGAACAAAGCTCTCTTGGAACTTGACAATATTGAGGACCGTCGGACTCTGACCACACCCGAAAGAAACTTTAGACGCATTCTCAAAAAACATTTGCTACGTCTTCTGCAATCCCAAAAGGATTATTGGAAAAAGAGATGTACGGTTAGATGGATTCAATTTGGGGATGAGAATTCCAAATTCTTCCAAACTATTGCCACCGAGCGCTTCAGGAGGAACTGCATTAGTTCGCTCAAAACCTCCAATGGATTGGTTGTAAGTGACCATGCTGGGAAAGAGTCCATCCTTTTTGAAGCCTTCAAAGGAAGAATGGGTCAAGCTAATCCTCAGCCCATGAAATTCAACTTAAAAACTTTACTGAAAAAGGACGTGGATTTCTCGGACCTGATTGCCCCTTTCACACGTAAAGAAATTGATGATGTGGTCTCGGAAATGCCACCAGATCGGGCACCTGGCCCTGATGGTTTCAATGGGGCCTTCTTAAAAGCATGTTGGCCAATCATTAAAAATGAATTCTATCTTCTATGTGATGAGTTCCATCAAGGCGGCCTCAATCTTGAAAGCATCAATGCAGGTTTCATCACTTTGATCCCCAAGGTTAATTCGCATGAAGGTGTTAATGACTTCTGTCCGATCACTCTTCTTAACTGTTGTTTAAAGTTGATCACTAAACTCTTGGCGAATAGGCTCCAAAAAATTATTCTCAGCATTGTGCACCGAAATCAATATGGTTTTCTTCGTGGCCGATCGATTCATGACTGCCTTGCCTAGGCTTTTGAATATATTCACCAGTGTCAAGCCTCCAAAAGAGAGATTGTTCTCCTTAAACTAGACTTTGCGAAGGCCTTTGACACGATCGAGCACTCTGCCATGCTGCTAATTTTGAAGAACATGGGTTTCCCGCCCAAATGGTTGGCCTGGATGGAGAGCATCTTCGCGTCGGGTAAATCCTCTGTGTTACTTAATGGGGTGCCAGGGAGACAGTTCTGGTGTAAATGTGGTGTTCGTCAAGGCGATCCGATGTCCCCCCTAATTTTTGTGCTTGCAGCGGACCTACTTCAAAGTGCTATCAACGCAGCACTCCAACAGGGCTTTATCGCACATCCCATCCCTCCTATGGGTGACGCTAACTACCCTGTAATCCAATACACTGACGATACTATTCTCGTCCTTCCGGCCTGCATGGACCAAGCAGCTAGGATCAAGCTCATCCTCGAAGATTATGCCACCTCCATTGGCTTGAAGATCAACTTTCAAAAATCCACGCTTGTGTCGATTAATACACCGCAGACCAAATGTGATGACTTGGCCCGTCTCTTTGGATGTACATAGGCCAACATGCCCTTTACTTATCTCGGTCTGCCCCTGGGCACTACCCGGCCTTCGGTCCTTGATCTGACGCCATTTGTCTGTAAAGCAGAAAGGAAAATCACCGCTGCTATGTCCCTAATGTCCTACGCGGGCAAGCTTGCTTTGGTCAACTCGCTCATCACCTCATTGGCTATCTACCCAATGGGGACTCTCAGACTGCCGCACAAGATACTGGCTCAACTTGATAAAATCCGTGGACACTGCCTATGGAATAAACGCACGGCGGATGGGGATAAGCAGAATTCATTGGCGGCTTGGGACATGGTTTGTCAGCCAAAGAAGTGTGGTGGTTCGGGCATCATTAACCTTAAAATTCAGAATGAGGCTCTCTTGCTCAAATTCCTGCACAAATTCTACAACAGAATGGATGTCCCTTGGGTTCGCTTATTTGGGAAACATATTATGCTGACTCCATCCCGCATGCTTCGGACAGTTGTGGCTCCTTTTGGTGGCATGACATTGCAAATCTGATGCCGATATACCATGGCATTACCCAAGTCCAGGTTAAATGTGGCGCTTCGGTCCTGTTCTGGAAAGATTAGTGGAATCAGTCCATCTTAGGAGAGAAGTATCCATGCGCTTTCTCTTATGTCATTAATGAGGATTTGTTGGTGCATGGATTCTTGACTGCCCCCGCCCTCGACGAAACCTTTCAGCTGCCTCTGTCAGTGCAAGCTCATGACGAGCTCAAGCTCCTACAAGCTGATTTTGCTGCCGTGAGTTTGGAAGATCGTGACGATGTCTGGTCCTATTGTTGGGGATCTACTGTGTTCTAAACCACAGCATACTATCAGTTTGTTTTCCGTGATGTGGTTGCACACATGACATTCCAATGGCTTTGGAAGACTAAATGCATACCAAAAATCAAAGTCTTTGGTCGGTTTCTGCTCTTGGATCGGCTCAACACAAGGAACATGCTCAAACGGCGTCACTACAATATTGGTAACAACTTTGATTGTCTTCTTTGCGGGCAGCACATTGAAGAAATGGTGGAGCATCTCTTCTTTCATTGTACCTTCAGTCAGGAATGTTGGGGCCTGCTGAATATATCTTGGGCCGCACACGGGAATAGGTTGCATCTGCTAGAGAACCTAAAGACGCAACACCCCAGGAAAATGATCATGGAAATATCCTCACTGCTGCTTGGAGCCTTTGGAAGGAACGCAACAACAATTACTTTAGACGTGTGTTGCCCTCCGTTCCCTCTTGGTTCACTAGATTCAAGGAAGACTTTGGCAATATCAGCTATAGGCTGCTAGTAGAAAGAGACATGTTGTCTCCTCCTTTTTACAAAATCTACCACAACTTAGTTAGGATTGTGTCTTCCTGCTAACCCTCCCCCCCCCCCATTGTAAAAATCACCATGTAACTGCTCCTTTGCTTATTTATATATACATGCAGTAGGAGCCTCTCCTACTGTCTTAACCCTCAAAAAATGAATGAATGAGCAACCAGAGCAGCACTACAGTTCAGTAATGTGCATGATATGAGATAGTACACTCATGCAGCTCAGTATGCAAAACTACCAGGCAGTTTTCCTTACAAAAATCAACACTATCGCCTTTAATTATACATTTTTCTACAACTAAATTTAGATCAGATAAAAGTTGGATTCATGCCGATTAACAAAATACATGCTGATGTAAAAATATAGTGATATACAACAGGTACTTACATCAGCATTGGAGCACAGAGAATTCCTGCAAGATACTTTCCTCAAAGACGATACCAGTGCAAAAATTCTACTATCTGTTAAGCTTACTTTCTAAAAGAGAGATCAGTAAGAAACATGTAGAAAATATGATCACCATGCTATAAAATTTCATGATGCGAGGATACGCACATGCTTCTTGGAATGTAGTTGACATATTTTTGCTGGACTGGTACAGACTAGTTCTTTGGCCACTGGAATCTGCTTATTATTAGTAGGAGTTGGGTTTCTCTGTGCTGGAGCAGTATCTATGAAAACTGGAGTTGCTTTACTATCTCTTGGTGTTTGGATCTTTTGCAAAGACCTTGTTTGTAACCCTTCAGATTCTAACATAGTTGTCTTCCCCTTGCATGCCTTATATAGAAGAACGGTGCTTCAATTATAAGAGATAAAATAGGTACTGAAGAATATAAAGGCATGGCATATTGACATGTATTCCCTCCATCCGAAAATAAATGGATGGGTCTAGGCATATTTCAGTTCTAGATACATCCATTTTATCCATTTCGGCAACATGTAATCTGGACGGAGGGAGTATGATGTAAGTGCTAGGGATACGACAGGACAACAGAGTAAAAAACACTAGTTGAATGTAAAACTGTATGCTAGCAGAATACATACAGAAAGACACTAAGGCAACATATGTGTGTATGATTGGGAAACTAAGATGGCATTGCAATAAACCACTAGAACAACACTTCAATGTAAAAAAACCATGGCATGGTAGACAGATGATGTACATACTGATGAATAACAATGCATGAGACATTCAGAAGCATGATGTCCAAACTAAGCAGATGGCATTGCGTTGGAGTAGAATGACAATACTTGAATTTGAAAACAAGTTATCATGAATGGAATAGGTACTGAAAAAAAGGAAGGCATGACATATTTACATGCATGACCAACAGGCTAAGCGCATGGCATTGCAACAGAGTAGATGCACTCCAGGACATTATATGCATGTTGTACCCATATCACGGACCAAGTTAGAGAAAGGACCTTGTGGGGAGAAGATGATTCATCATCTTTCTGCAAGTCTTGTGAAGAACTGCCTTTACATGTTCCATCATATTAGGTATCATTGACATCAAGTTTGTTGGTCGTTACATTGCTCCGTGAGGTTCTTGTGGATATATCAGCGTGTGCAATTATATCTGCCATGCATGGAAGACAACTAGTAGTTAGATTTATGTATGAGTGCATGTAGGAGACGACATAAATAGTAGGACTGGGGTTAACTAGCAGCAACAGGTCTAAAAAACTAAAGGGACAACACAAATGAAAGCTACAGAATATGTATCATTTGTACTCGAGATTAGCTAGATGGCACACAAAAGAATTAAAGAACAACATAGGTAATACTAGAAGTGGTAAAATACTATAATCACCAGCCTATGGGATAGCATTGGCTGATGGATGATAACTATGGAACAACGTTACCTAAAGAACAAGTCTCTTAGCTGAACTATGGAATAGAGTTAACTCCTGAACAAGACCCGTAAGAGATCAGCATGAATATACAGTGAAATGTGATAATCTATTTCCATGCTAAAATGAATAACAAAGCCATAAATGTTGCACACAAGTAAGATGAGGGTACAATCTATCTGGCCGCCATCCATAGGAGTGAGCATCATGTGCTGACTTGTCGATGGCCCTAAAGTTGTTATGGTTATCCATGTCAGGCATGCGCATTCGATGCGGGGAACTATTGCATGGGGACTATAGCTCCCTTCTGGTGTATGATTCCCTTGTTGGAGCAGCTCTGATGAGAAGGAAGATGGTGTGGCTGAAGATGCAGAAAACCCATAATGTTAAGAACGACACATATCTCTAATCTGAAGAAATACCCTAAGAGATCAATAGTAAGGTACGAGAGTGGGCACACGTCTGTTGACTGAAGATTAAATTGGGGTCACCTAATTTTATTTTATTTTGGTACTGTCCGATCTACGTCGGATGGCTTGATGGCTATCTTGCGCCTTCCGGCTAATACTGTTCAGAATCTTTCCCGAAGAGCCAGCGACCACCGGCAGCGCAGCCTGCCTCCACTGTTTGTGGCCGCGAGACCTCCGACCAAAACCCCGCTCCCCGCCCCACCGGACTACAGTGGTTGCGCGGCCCCCGACCAATCCACAAAGACTCGCCGTCATCCAGGTCCGGTGGCGGCAGTACCTTCAACCCACGCAACTCTAAGATAGCCATGTAAGCGATGCTTCCGCAGTGAACTTGCGCTCCCGCACCCTTACGTTAGACACCAGCCAACTAACAGCCTAGGAGCTCCGCCGCCTGGAGGGGTGCTGCTTCCCATTGGGAATCAATTGGCCCAGAATAAAAATTCAGACAACTGACGCCTAAATAAAGGGATTTGAGATGAGTGTATGACCTATCTTGCGGCCGGGTGAAGTAGGCAGCTCCAACTGCCGAGACGGTGCGCCCGGGGCGGTTGTGGTGGCTACCGATGGAAGGAAAGCCGAGATGTAGTGACGGTCGATGGTTACGGGAAGCAGTGATGGGGCCCTATCGGACGCGTCCCACATTGGAGCCGCTCTAGCGTCGTGCACAACAATGGGGGTGAATCGGCTCTGGTACGGTTCACGCGGCCGTCGTCAAGGCATCTCCGGTAGAACGGAGGAAGACGCACACAGTCCAGTGCATGAAGGCAAACGGACAACGTCTCCGGCATTGGGGAGGAGGGCGGTGGTGAATTTGGTGCGGTGTCGGGCGCCATGGAGGAGGGCTGAGGTTTTGCGGCTCGGGAGAAGGAAGCTTCCGGGGAGAAGGTAATTTGGCGCCCATGATGTATGAGTGGGTAATTGGGAGGGGAAACCATGTCTTATGGATGCATTTGTCTAAAATGTGGGGGGAGTTACAGTTCTACCCCTGCTTTAGGCTTCTTGGCTTGGGTCTGTGTACTAAGGGTCGGGGATACTAGAGTAACTTTGCTTCTCCAAAATAGTGGGTGCGAGCGAGTTCACGTGAGGAGGGCGTGTTTTGAAATAGTGGGCGCAAGCGATTTTGGGCGAGGAGGGCGTGTTGTAAAATAGTTGGCGCGAGCAATTTCGGGTGAGGAGAGGGTGTTTTGCCGCCCATGGCTTATGAATTATTCAGCACATGTCATTTCGGCCGAGGAGAAGGGGCGCTTGGATGAAGTTACGAACCTACCCTCGATGTACAACTAGCCAACTGATGTGTGTCCCACATAGGCTGGTAATTTCGCGTCTCCCATTTATTTGATCGGGGGAATTCCATCGATCATAGGATATTTAGCGGCTCATTCTAATTTTGGAAGAACGAGCATCCACGTCTACCTTAGCAAGTCGATTCCAATCAAATTTTGAAATATTAGCTTGCGACTTTTTTATAGATGGAGAGATGATGCTCGGGACTAATGTGTTTTTACATGCTCATTGCTAACAATTTACTATATGACAAATAGTTGACCCACTCAAAAACGGGAATCAAACCCAAAATGAAATATCTCGATTCAATGAAATAGCTCATTCACCAGGTCAAAATAGTGAACTAAATCCAATATTGAACACCTCAATAGAGTAGCATGTTGTACAGTATTATAGTACTCCATGAACAAGTTCAAATTCAAATTAATGAACTTGTTTGATACGCATATCTCCATTCATGTGTGGATTGCACACAACATATTCTCCAATTTAAATATTTGAATGCAAGTTTATACCGAAACATGGTTTATATCAGTCTTTGATGCATAAAACGCAACCTCCCCCTCTCCCGGACTCCTGCTCTCTCTCTCTC
>NC_041381.1:524500507-524544021 GCF_002162155.2 Triticum dicoccoides | reverse complement strand
GGGGGGTCTTTCTAGTTCACATGCACACTCCATGTATAGGTCTCTCTCGCACACTATGTATGATTCTCTAATCCAAGCTAAATATCTTGGGTGCACTCATCGCATGCACAAAATTTCCCTGGCTCGTTGCCCGTAACTCTCTCAAGCCACACTCTGCCGTCTCGGAGCTCTTCCCTCTTTCTCTCAAACTCTCCATCTCCCTGGGTCACACATACACATGCATATCTCACTCGCACACGATAGACCCATCTAAAACTCTCTCTATCTCCCTCGTTCTCTCTCGATCCCACACGCACACACACACACAATCTCACGCCTAGTCAAGTATGATGGTCTCTCACTCAATTGTAGGCACACGCAGTCCCCCCTATATGTATATGACTAGCTAATGCTTAGTCTCCATCACAAACATGTGCATGGTCTATCTCGATTTCTCTCGGGGCATCTTTCTATCACACACGACCTCGTCCCTCGATCTCCACCCATATAGTCCCCTCACGATCTCGAGGGATCTCTCTATCACAAACACACCCTCTCTCCCTCCCCATGCGCCCCTCTTGACCTTTGTCCCTTGTTGGTCAGACCTCTACTGGACATGTTCTATAGGGGTGTCTTTCTCCGTTGCAAACAGTGACACACTAGCTATCTTCGTGTATCTCCTCACCTCGGTTTTCTATGTCGGAGATACATGTGTGATATGTTTGCATAAGAAACGAACACACTGTTGGTGGAAATCGACACCGATGGGATCACTGGAATCCCTTCTACGGTTGCGGGGTGCGGGATTGTGAGAAGAGCGGGACTAGTGGATATCACAAAGGGGATTTACCCAGGTTTGGGCCACAAAGATGCGTAAAACCCTACGATCCTGCTTCGGTGGGTTTATTAGTGTTCTTGAGCTCTTGAACTAGCTCTAGGTGCTGCAAGTTTCAAAAGAGCCGAATCCTTTCTCCGTATGCCATGGGCCTCCTTTTATAGGCGAAAGGGGCTGCCACAGTGGCACACAGGAGGTGCAAAACGCTACAACGTCGCGAGGTTATCGCTAGCATTACAGGACAAGACGTATTAAATGCGAGGCTTAGGTGTCCTTCACTTTATTGGGGGACGGGGGAGAGGCCCGCCCCGTCCATCACTGCCCCGCCTGGCTTCAACACGCGCCCGACCAGCAACGCATGCAGCGCCATGTAGGCAGGCAGGCAGCTGAGGTGGCGAAGTGGTGGAGCCTCCATGAAGGTTTGCATGTTGCCACGCAGGTGCCCGCCCAGCTGGTTGGGTCGGCGGCCGCGTACGAACGGCGGTTGGAACCTGGCTGGCACGGGCCTGGCAGTGGCCTTGCCGGGGCGCTTGGTGATGTTCTTGCCGGGTGACCCGACAAGGGTCTTGTCATGGCGCGCTGGCTTCCCCGGCAAGGATCTTGCCGGGGGGGCTGTGGGTTTCTTTGGTGAGGATGGTTGCCTTCCTATCCTCTTTTGATCTTGAGTGCTCTTTGTCTTCACAAATATCTGCATGCCACCACGGAGGTGCCTCCCGAACCCTGTCCCAATGTGTCTGCTTAGCGTTGGTGGGCTCAAACGTGGCTTGCTCGGCTGGTGTGGACGAGCTGCCCCGGCAAGGATCTTGCCGGCGCTGTTGAGGCTACCCTCGGCAAGGGTCCTTGCTGGGGCAACCTGCATTGTCTGTGCGACCTTTGGGGTCTTGGTCCTTTGTTGTTTGCTTTTCTTGTTCTTGCGGCTTTGGCTTCTCTCCGGCTTCCCTCTCTTGCCCTGCTCATGTGTGGCCATGGCAGGCGGCTCTGACTGCCCGTGCACAGGTAAAGGGGTCAAAAGTTGGGCCCCTACTTTTGTACATCGACAGGAGCCCCCGGGCCTGGGTCACACATAGGCGCAACACGTTGTTCGGCCAGACCCAGAACGATACGCTGGCAGTTGAGGCGGATTTTACCGCGGCCACTATTCCGCCCACTACGCTTCCCCATGACCCGCGTTGAACGTGCGACGTGGTGGTCGTGCGCGTGCGTGACATGGGAGGCATGCGTGGGATGGCGATTGCACGCATGTGTCGCGTCGCAGTAAATGGGAAAGGAGGTGGCCCGCGTCTTCCCCATAAAAAAGGATAACCGCGGGCGCACTGTTCACTTTTCCCCTTTCCTGTGCCTCCCCCCATCTTAAAACCGCCGCCCTCGTTCTTCTTCCTTGATCCCCCTGCTTCTGCTCATCGTCGACGCGCCTCCGCCATCCCCTGCTTTCTGTGACCACAATGGCACCCAAATCCTCCAAAGGAAAGGGGGCAGCCAAGGACGCCGGCGCGGCGGAGCCGTTGGAGAGCGAGCTCGTGGCGCGACGGGCGCAGTTCGCCCTCTTCCCCTCGACGGTCGACATGCCCATGCTCCGGGAGTACTTCAAGCTCCTGTGGGGCGTGAAGACGGGGGGAGAGATGACGGGGCATCCGGCCACACGCGTCGTCCCTGCCAGCATCGGACCGTCCCCAAATCGGTACCCTTTCTTCATTGACTACTTCTCATGCGAGCTTTGTCCCCCTTTCTCTGATTTCTTCAAGGATATCATGCACACCTTCGGCTTCCGCCTCCTGGATTTCACTCCTAATGCTGTGGCGTGCATGGCCCTTTTCGCACACCTTTGCGAGGGCTTCGTCGGGGTGCATCCCCGCTCTTTCGCCACTACTTCTCCGCTCAGATCCAAAAGGGAGGCGCCATCGCCGGCAGCGTCGCTTGGATCCCAAGGGCCAAGGGAACATACTTGGACGGTGCCATGAAGGAGAGGTGGGAAGAGTGGCGGGGCCGGTGGTGCTTTATCAAGGACGAGGAACCGCCGGCATTCTGTGAGGTCTGTCAGGTGGCGCTGGTACGTGGAAAGAACTGGGGCGACGTCGACTTCAACGACGAGAAGCTCATGATCCTCACCACCAGGATCCTCATGCTTACCTGGGCCGGGCTCACCCTCGAGATGATCGGCGCGGACTTCATCCACCACCGGATTGCCCCTCTGCACGACAAGGGGAGGCCGACCTGGCTCTTTGTGAATGTTGCTGATATCATGAGGCTCCGCCCGGGCCTCGACCATAATCTGACAGTGCTGAGGCATGCTCATCTCTGCCAGCGAGTCTTCCAGCTTGAGGTTAATGACGAGGGCGAGGTGGAGCAGTCCGGCAAGGCGGCAAGGGCTGCCGCGAAGGCCGGCAAGATGGACAAGGAACCCGTCTTCAAGCTGCCGACAGGGTTGGTCCCGCTCAGCAACAACTCTCATCGGTCGGACATCATTGCCATGATGCCACTCTTCAATGCGCATGGCCTCGACCCGAGCTGGGTCGAGCCTGACGAGCTCAAGGTGCAGGAGTTCTTCGACACGTTGCACGAGGCGTATGTCTCCAATGAGCCGCGGCTTGTCCAGGACACTTCTCAAGAAGAGTTGGACTACATCGCCCGCAGGTTCCGGGAGGCAAGGCTTGCCGATGAGTCGGCAAGCCTTGAGGCTGACAGCGCCGGTGGCACGATGGATAGCGCCGCAGTGGAAGCGGAAGAGGAGGACCTCTCCCAGTGGGCGGCGGCCGCTGGGAAGGCCAGCGGTGCCAGCACCGGGGCCCCCCTTGTCGAGGACGTCGTCAACGGGGCTTCGGAGGAGGATGAGGAGGAGGAGATCGCGGCCTCCGTCCCTCCGGCCACTGAGAGGGGGCGAGTTCTGCGGCGGGCTGGCTCCAGCGAGCCAGTTCACCCTGGCCGGGCCGCGCAGCTACGGCTGGCGCAAGGAGCGGCGACACACTAGACGAGGTCTGCGGTGACGAAGAAGGCGGCGGAGGCCGAGGCAGCAAGGAGGAAGACACCTGTTTGCTCGTCGTCCAGGCATGCCCGGACGCCACCGCCTTCCCCGAGGGGCGTCCCCGGCAAGGGCACCAAGCCCCGAGGCCATGCACATGGAGGAGGAGGAGGAGAACATGGGCGCTGGTGGATTTCCTTCGGCGCCGGATCTTGGCCGAGAAATGGCTTACGCCTCTCGGCCTGGCACAGGTAGGCTACCCATTGTGTTTTTTTGTTGGCATTTCTTTTTTTCCTGTTTTCCTCACCGGCTTTCGATCTTGGCCCCACCCCATCTCTTTCTTCGTGTCCAGGACCCTCTTCGGAGGACGTCGATGCCACCATCAAGGACGTCGCCGCGGAGGCCGCGGTAGAGGTGGATAATATTGCTGCCGAGGAGAGTGCCAGGGTTGCCACCAAGGACGCCGCCAAGGGGCCCACCGAAGGCCCCGACAAGGAGCGTGCCGAGGAGCCCGACAAGGGTCCCACCGAAGGGACCGGCAAGGCCACTGCCAAGGAGGCGGTGGTCGACGACCAGTCCTCCTCCTTCAATGCCTCTAGCTCCGGTAAGTACCTGAAGGTGGGCGATGATCTCTTCGTCCACCTTCCGGGCGTGTCAAGCTCCAGATCCCCTGTCCTGACGTTGTTGATAGCGAGGTGCTCGCCGTCGCCGCCGGTCCTGATGTTGTTGACAGCGAATTGCTCGACAGCAAGGTGCTCGCCGCCTCCGGTCCTGACGTTGTTGATGAGCCGAGCATCGATGGTGATGGCTCCCAGGAGGAGCGGCTGCTCCGGTCCATGGGTGCCAACTTCCGGAAACTCCAAGCTCTCCACCACGCTCACTTGGACAAGGCCAAGTCCAAGACAATGGTGGTGGAGAAAGTGGAGGCAGACTTCGAGGAGCGCGTCGCCGAGGCACAGGATTGGTGGTGCCAGGCTCAGGACAATCTGAAGGCCGCTCAGGGTGAGTTGGCCAGGCGCGACCTAGAGCTCACCATGAGGCTGGCCGACATCGAGAAGGCCCAGGAAACAGCGAAGAGGCTGGCCGAATAGGCCGCAGCCATCCGTTCCGAGCACGAGGCCGCCCTGAAGACCCAGGAGGAGGACCTTGCCGCGTGCGAGGAGAAGCTTGCCGCCACTCTCTGCGGCAAGGATGAAGAAGTGGACAAGCTTGTCCTGCAGTGGACCCAAGAGCTAGGGCGGAGGCATCAGGAGGCACTCAACGCCCTGGCTCAGGCTCACACCGGGAAGGTGAAGGCGCTGGAGGATCAAACTCTGAAGCTCTCCCAGGAGAAGGACACACTCAATGGCGCCCTGATAGAGGCGTAGGGCGAGATCATCGGCAAGTCTGGAGAGCTCTCTGAAGCCTACGCCTCCATCAAAGATCCCAAGCTGAAGCTGGGAGAGCTCGAGGAGATGCTGTTGGGGGCCTTGACCCGGGAGGGACTCCTGACAAGGGAGCTGGAGATGGAGAAGCAGCTGCTGAGGACCGAGACCGCCAACCTCAAGGATCACAAGGCGGACGAGAAACGCTGGCTTGGGCGCCTTGCCGCCGTCGCGAACTCAACCGCCGACCAGCTGGCCATCATGGGGATGCCAGGCATGGAGTACACCTCGGAAGTGAACCTGAGCCCCAACGCCAGCCTGACCATATACTTTGAGAAGGTCGTTGGCGCCTTGAAGCGGCTGCACTCCAACCGGGCGGCCTCCCTTGCCGAAGAGACCCGGATTCTTTGCCAGGGGGCCATCACCAGGGTGGTCGTCAAGATAGTGCATTGGCATCCTGACCTCGACTTTGAAGTGGTGCTGAAGAGCTTTTCGGAGGATGCTGACATCGCAGCGCTCAACGAGCATATCCAGCCCATCCTCAGCCGCATCGACAAAATCAAGAGGTTGGAGGGCCAGTGCCGGGACTGAGCTCCTTGTTTCTTATCGCCGCTGCGGGTTCATGACCAAGACAATGCTATCTTTAGTTAGAACCATGGCGGCAATTTATGTAATATGACTCTACAGTACCTCCAAAACTATGCGTGTTATTTTCCTGTTAGATTTTCCTTTGTATGTATGCCCCACGTCGACTGGGTAAGCTTGCCGGCGCGTAAACCCAAGGCGGCGCCCTGAGGACGGATCCTCATTAGCGTGCCGGGTGTGCTTGCTACCGGCGAAGCACCTTATGGCCGCCAGCGCGGCCGCTCGATCTATCGAGCTTGACTCGAGTCAGAAACGAGAGCATAGCTAGTGGCGAAAGGCTACCCTACTGCTCTCGACGTGGCCGCTCGAAGTGTTGAGCAGGCTCGAAACAGAACAAGGGCGTTCCCAATCGCAGGAGGGCCCCTCCGCATATAGGTTTTCCATACACAGGCAGAACCATCGAGGATAACAACCTTATATTTAAGGATAAAAACTTAAAGTTTATCATGACTTAGCTCTTTCGTCGCCACCTCGGCGTCCTTCGCGCCAACGGGCAGCACCGCCCTCTTGGCCGCTTTTTCCGCAGGAGCCACGGCGATGACGAACTGCTAGGCATACCCCTAGGCTGGATTCTCACAATTTGCGCCCCCTACCTGGCGCGCCAAAGATGTCGATGGAAAACGACACATATGGGATCACTGGAATCCCTTCTACGGTTGCGGGGCACGATATTGTTGGAAGAGCGGGACTAGTGGATAGCACAAAGGGGATTTACCCAGGTTCGAGCCGCAAAGATGCGTAAAACCCTACGATCTTGCTTCGGTGGTTGTATTAGTGTTCTTGAGCTCTTAAACTAGTTCTGGGTGCTGCGAGGTTCAAAAGAGCCGATTCATTTCTCCGTATGCCATGGGCTTCCTTTTATAGGCGAAAGGGGCTACCAGAGTGGCACACAGGAGGTGGAAAATCCTACAGCGTCGCGAGGTTATCGCTAGCATTACAGGACAAGACGCGTTAAATGCGAGGCTTAGGTGTCCTTCACTTTATTGGGGGACGGGGGAGAGGCCCGTCCCGTCCGTCGCCACCCCTCCTGGCTTCGACACGCGCCCCGGCCAATAACGCAAGCATCGCCATGTAGGTAGGCAGGCAGCTAAGGTGGCGCGGTGGTGGAGCCTCCACGAAGGTTTGCATGTTGCCACGCAGGTGCCCGCCCAGCTGGTTGGGTCGGCGGCCGCGTACGAACGGCGGTTGGAACTTGGCTGGCGCGGGCCTGGCAGTGGCCTTGCCGGGGCGCTTGGCGATGGTCTTGCCGTGTCGTGGCGCGCTGGCTTCCCGGCAAGGATCTTGCCGGGGGGGCCTGTGGGTTTCTTTGGTGAGGATGGTTGCCTTCCTATCCTCTTTTGATCTTGATTGCTCTTTGTCTTCACAAAGATCTGCATGCCAACACGGAGGTGCCTCCCGAACCCTGTTCCAATGTGTCTGCTCAGCATTGGTGGGCTCGAAGGTGGCTCGCTCGGCTGGTGTGGACGAGCTGCCCCGGCAAGGATCTTGCCAGGGCTGTTGAGGCTGCCCTCGGCAAGGGTCCTTGCCGGGGCAACCTGCATTGCCCGTGCAACCTTTGCGGTCTTGGTCCTTTGTTGTTTGCTTTGCTTGTTCTTGCGGCTTTGGCTTCTCTCGGGCTTCCCCCTCTTGCACTGCTCATCTGTGGCTATGGTAGGCGGCTCTGACTGCCCGTGCACAGGTAAAGGGGTCAAAAGCTGGGCCCCTACTTTTGTACACCGACACACACACTCTCCCTAATTTATTGTTTGTTATCCCTTTCTCTTTCAGACTCTCTCTCTCTCTCTCTCTCTCTCTCTCTCTCTCTCTCTCTCTCTCTTTGCACACTCACTCATTCTCCTTCACACACACTTGATCTCTCTCGACTCAGGCACTCTCTTCAGTCCATAGCATATAGATTTATTGAAAAGTCAAACATCACAAAGTTTCACCATGTACGTGGAGAAAAACATTTACACCTAGAACGAAAAACATATATCATTAGATGCATCATGAGATGTATTTTCGTATGATGTATATTTGGTATTGTAGATATAAATAATATTTGCATAAACCTGGTCAAAGTTTCCAAAGTTAGACTTCCACAAAATTTATATGCGTGGCATTATCGAGCGGATGGAATATCTCTTTCCCCCTCTCAGCTATCTAACGCACCACTCAGCCGTATCGGGGCCCCTCTATCTCTCTCAAACTTTATATCTCCCTGGTGCACACATACTCATATCTCGCTGGCGCTAGATAGACCCATCTAAAACTCTTCGCCTTGTTCTCTCTCTATGTGACACGCACCCCCTAGGTACCATAACCCCTCACTCCATCATAGGCGCACGCACTCCCCCTTAAGTATGACTATCTCTCACTAGCCATCAGGAACACACGTGTTGCCTTCTCCCATCCATACGTCTATCTTGATATCTCTCGGGGTATCTTCTATCATGCGCACACCTTGTCACTTGATGTCTCACCCATCTAGTCCCAAAACGATCTCCAGGGGATCTCTCTATCACAAACATACACTCTCTCCTCCCCATGTCTGCATTTTCTCCTTACGTCTCTCTCGACCTCTCTCCCTCAGACCTCTCTTGACCACGTGCTAGGGGTCTGTCTCTCTCGGTTGAAAACAATGACACACTATCTCCTCACCTCGCTTCTGCTGTCTAAGATGCATGTGTGATATGTTTGCATAAGACACACACGCTTTTTCTCTACTTTATCATGTGTTGTCCATGTATCTTTCACACACGCACTCACACTTTTTCACTCACTCTTTCTACTTCAATCTCTCTCTCTCTCTCTCTCTAGTTAGGGACTCTCTCACTCCATAAGCATATGGATGTTTTGAAAAGTCAAACCTCAGAAATCTTTGACCAGGTATATGTGGAGAAAAACATTTACATCTAGAACGATCATTAGATTCATCGCAACATGTACTTACTTCATACTATCGTTTATCTTTGGTATTGTAGATATAAGTAATTTCTTTATAAACTTGGTGAAAGTTTTAAAAGTTTGAATTTTTACAAAAATTATAGGCACTACATTATCGAAAGGAGGGAGTCGCTCTTTCTCTCTCTCTACTATCTCTCACGGGCCTCCCCTCTCACTCGAATCTCTATACCGAGGGATTGTATGGTCACTGTGTCAGCGTATAGCTTTGTATATTGTTTAGTTGACGGGTCAACCAGTCCACATACTGCCTTTTCGGCTTGTGTTCTCAATCTTCGTGTGCTGACCCATGTGGCAGTGGGTGAAAATAAGTAAACTAGAGGCCCATCTGACATGTGGTGAAGTAAACAAAGTTGAAACCACTCAGGGTAGCACCCCGCATGCAACTAAATCGAGGGCACACTTCCTACGCGTGAAGGACACACTCACGCACACTTCACCACTGCACGGCGGCATGCACAGAAGGACGCACTCGCGCACACCCAGCACACTATACACACAAGCACACATGTACACCGGCGTCGCCGCCGGTTGAGATGGACGGCGAGGAAGCCAACAATCGGAGGTATCTCGAGCCAAAGCTGCACCCGGCGAGCCTGGACTTCATCAGTGGCCTCCCCGATGACATGCTGCTCGTCATCACCGGCCTCCTCCCCACCAAATCTGCCATGCAAACGACCCTGCTCTCCCGGCGGTGGCGCCCCCTCTGGCGCCGCATCCCCCTCAACCTCACCATCGACAGCTGCCCGTGCAACGGGGATTGCAAACGCATGGCCGTAGTCTCCAAGATCCTTTCATCGCACCCTGGGCCAGCCAGACGCCTTGACATCGACATGTTCAGTACCAACTACAAGATCCTTGGGGGGGGGATAATCTTCCTTCTTCTTTTGCTTCTGTGTTTCTTCTTTTGCTTCAGGTGTTTCACCGCACGTGTCATGTTCTCTGCGAGGCATGAATAGAACAATGCTAATGATGAGCAGCGCCGTGGGATCGATGACTAGCTAATTAGATCATTTTTTATCGCCATATCGCACTGGGCTGCTGTGTTTCGTGCTCCTCCATTGTACTAGTACTCTAGTGGAAAACTTGAGTATATCGCACGGTTCTTTGCTCCTCCTCAGGTTGTCGGCAACATTTATACGAGCAGTCAAATTACAAGGCTCTGCCTTCCATCAGTAATGAACCGAAGAATCACAAAGGCCCTTGCCTCTCATGAAACCGACTAAGCAAGACTGTCGCGCCCTCTAGCCTTCTAAATGTATACTTTTGTACAGTACTAGTATCGATGGATTGCGCCATGGAGCAAAACTAACAAGATGAAATTAAAGAAAAAAGGTGGTACATATAGAGAGCGCTCGTCGCCAAATTATACATATAGTACTATTAAAAAAGCTAGTACATGCTTAGATGGGGTGCTAAATTCTGTTAAAGAAATTAGCATAACTATTTAATTCTTGGGTTTTTATTATTTATGCCACTAGTTGTGTCTCACTACTCAGTTTTGCCATTAGAAGTTACAACTACTCAAGAATGCCATCGATCCATGAGATGCTTGCTCAAAAAATGCAATTAGATATCTCAAAAATGCCATCGTTTCATTAGATCTTTGCTAAAAATGCCATTAGACATTGTTATTTTCCGTTAAACCTGTTAAACCCGTTAACCACGTTATATGATAAAAATAAGCCTAGACCCATATGTCGATTCTCTCTATCTCACAATGATAAGAGTGGCCCCGCTTGTCAGGAGTAACCAAGCGAATAATTTTACCAGAAAATAAGAACGCTGTTGGGATCAAGTAGGCCCCACACTTCATTGTACTGTAGTGAAATAGAGGGAGAACTGGCATGTTGGTCCATATGTATTTATGTCACTATAACATGGCAAAAGAGATTTGAGTCACAATAATGGTGTCCAACACGACACACCCCTCAAATAAAATGAAGCACCCTGAAATTCTTTGACAACTAAACTGCTGGCTATATGATGTTGGCCATATATATTGTACATATATAATGTGAAAAAACGAGTGGCAGTACTACCAACTACAAGGTGAACTATAAGAAATACTAGTATGTATGTACTGAACAGTTAAAGTAACGAGAATGAACATAACATAGTTCTGCTGGGGGCTCAGCACAACACACCCCTCAAATAAAATGAAGCACCCTAAAATTAAACTAAGCAACTGATCCGGTAGACACTGCATTACAACCACCATGAGCAACGACACTGCCACCCTACTCAGACGCCTCGTCCACGTGCTCGACTTCGTCCTTGTCCTTCTTCCTCTTGGCCTATACTTCTTTGCTTGAACTGCACACTTGGCTCTTGCTCTTCATCCAAACCTTGTAGATATTGAAACAAAGGTAGGCATCCATTGCAGCGTAGTGGATGTGGTCTATATCTAGTAAATTCCACTGCCATGCATGACGATGAAACTTGGGCGGAGGTTTCTTCGGTTTACGATACGAAGGATGAACCATGGCTCCTGCCAGGGTCAGCACTGAATGCTGAAGGGACGACACCAGCCATTCCTCTGGAGGTCGAAGGGCTCATGTAAAACGAGGCCTATCCCACCCAGGACTATTCAGTCGTTTGTAAAATCTATAGTACAAATTTGACTATGTCGACCGTGGGGAAGTTCTTAAATTCCTCTCACTCAGCGTCTACATGGCATATGTGGTAGACCAAGCACAGGTTATGCATGCAAACCTGGATAACGACGGGCTTCATCTTCTCTTCCTCCTTTAGATTCTTCTCTTTGTCCAGGACAGTGGTGTACTCAACATCTAGCCCAACAACCCACTCATCATTTGACTTTTCAAACATGCATGTGAAGCGAGCAAGGCATCCTTTCACCGTCGCGGAAGAACGGGTGTAGATGACATCGAACTCATCGCCGGTGATGGTTCTAACCTTGTACTCACCGCCGATCATGGAGATTTGGGGCGCTATGGATTTGGGAGGAGGGTTAGGATTAGTGGAACTGCTGTAATGTGAAAGGACGGGACGACTAGGAGCAAAATGTCGTAATGTTAAAGGACAGTCGAGGACGAGTAGGAGCGGACTGCTAATGGTTTTCTGATTGTAATAATGTTGAGTGGGTTCGCTTAAAAAAATCCTAAGTGGGGCGTGCGAATGGCAGGGTAGTGGCTTGGCCAGTGGATAAAAATGGATTCATGCACAGTACTATGGGGGCCCAATTAGATGTTATGTCTACTAGATGCCCAATTAAATGGCTTCATGCATCTGCGTGTTCGCACGTCAAGCATCCGGAAAATTACAGGTGATACGTACCTTTCCATGCTCCCTGATATGGGCATCCGAGAACCCTGGATCTGAGATGGAACGGTTGCATGGCGTGATTCTAGACTTATGGGTGAATATCCTATCTTGGAGGGTTAATCTGCAAATTTTTAGCAACATAGCATACGACCGTTCGATCTCAGATCCATGGGCTGTCAGCAGCCCGTATCATGGTCGTGCCTACCACGACCGTCACCTCGCTCGCATGGTCGCGCCCGTGGAGATTTCAAACGGCTATAAATGAGCTTTTTTTGCCTACTTCGCATGCATGAAAGTATGAAACTACTTCCTCCGTCCAGGTGTGTTAAGCTATCTGATGTTGGCATGCCATACATAGTCATCACTTAGTCACTCATAATACAAGGTTAGCTGCAAGGTTGGATATAAGAGTAATTTTTTACTTCTCTCTATATCTGTCTTCATAGTAATATTTATTGCATTTTCCAAAAGGAGTAAGGAGTACAGTAGTTGGCACCTGTATACCATGGAGGTGGTCACAAATTGGGAGACTCATGGAGGTCGTAGCACCGCAGTTAAAAGGATAATGACAAGCCAAATCACACGGCCCCACCTGTCCATTAGTAACTCGCCATCAAACCACACAGCCCTACCTTTGCAGCAGCCTACTCCCTCATCTTCTCGCCTCTATGTCAAACCGACTAGGCAGTACTGCCCTGCCTACCGCACGGGAAAATCCCCGCCCTCGACTTTTAAATATAATTTTGTATGCATGGATTGCGCCATGGAGCAAAGCCTTAAGAAAATGGTGGTACACGTGTATACAGCACGCCTGTCGCGTTTGGTTCGCACCCCAGACGGTCGGTCGGTCTGGCACGCTGCTCTCCGAATAGAACATGTGGCATATTGTGTTTGCACACACATGTGGGACCGCAACTGAAAACCGACCATAGGCACACTCACCAGCCCCGCAAGTCAGCTGATTTAATAGAAGAGAGAGACAAGTGATAGTACTGGAGAAGTGTTGTACAAACGTCGGTGCTTGGAAGGTGCAATGTTCATGCGGTCGTCCTCGACGACGGCTCTAACCCACTGCCAGCGTGTCACGATCAGCGTGCCTTCCCGTTCTCTCACATGCAGCATCGACTAGCGAGGGCCTCCGACCCCTTCTTTCTCGCTGCCATAGTGTGGGAAGATCCAGCCTCCCGCCGCCCACCTAGCGACATCCCGGTGACCCTCAGGTATAACTTCCTTTGAAACCAGCCTTGCTCTACTTTCCCAGCAACTAACGTTACTGCATTTGTATCTTTCACTATTTCTCAGGCCCCCTCATAGATAGGATCGATCGAGTGTTTGAAAGCCACCTAAATTTTTGCTGTTAAAAGGTAAAACTAGTTCATGCAGTTGAATCTAGTACTACTTGGTTCAAACAGGGATGAAAGGGGTGAGGGTGGGGGAAGATTTGTTAACTGAATCTAGGACTTGGTCGAAAGAGGAAATAATGGGGGTGAAAAGTACCAGAGACTGGCTATCCAACATTCTCTGTTGGTCTAATAGGGAAATAAAGGGAAACGTAGTACAAACTCAATATAAACCGATCTATTGGTTCAAAAAGGAAAGAAATTGGGGACTCGAGGACAAGCAACAGAGTATGTCCATCACTATATTTGCTAGCCTCACACGGTATAAGGTGGCTATACCGAACAAAATTGGGACCAACCCATATATCCTGTTCTGATGTTTTTTGCCCCGAGCTCCTCTTATGTAATGCCACTGGTAAAATGTAGCAGTCGCACTGTTAAAAGTAAGGACACGTTAAACCAATGTTATTTTCAATGTAATGCCTCCAGTAATATGAATCAATGGCATTGTTTTTCATGTCCTGCTAAATTTCTTATTAAGATAAGTTGCTTCTCTTCATTAGAAAAGCAACTGTCCTGGTCCACCTACTCTCCTGTGCCAAAATACCAACTCTTTTGCAGTTGTTAATGTAATGTTGTTGGTAGAATGAAGCATTGGCACCATTAAAGTAATATCATATTTAACGGTTCTCATAGTTAATCCTAATGCCCACACTAATATCTAGCAATGCTGCTGCTTTAGAAATTAATACTGTCCTTGTAGGATTGCTATTCAGATAAGGAACATGCTTCTTTTCATTTGATGTATGTTTCATCACTTGTTAGTCACCCTCGTTTCCACCTTTTTGTGCAAATAGAGATATAAATTTCATGCTTTATCTTAGTTGAACTACACAAATGATATCCAAATTGTAGTTGAACATTCCACGAGCTTCACAACCAACCTTGATGTTGCTCAATTTTATTGCAACTAATGAAGAAGAAGCTGCTAGCTCATGGGGCATTGCATCATTTTAGGTGAACTGCACAAAAAGGTCTCATGGATTGAATCATCCATGTTGGTGACTGGTGTCATCCCTTCTACGATGGCGTTGACTACAGATATGGTTCCCATCACGAGGTATGTTCCTTTTTGGTCCGACTGTTTGCCAAAGATCCTGCATGTTGAGTCTACTCTTGTGCTACTGTTTTGGCACTGTCATGATAAATTAGTAATGTTATTATTTTGCACCTTAATCTAGTGGCACTGCTAGTGCCACAGTTTTTTGATATATTGAAAGAGGGGGTTTCCTCCGATTTCATTAAAGAAACCCAACCATAGAGAACCATTATCCGACAACATCTCAGTGTAAACAGGCAGTTATGCAACTACTACTAGAACATATTGAGTACTAGCAAGAGACAACACTACAACAGGATGCTGCTAACGCGACACTATGATCAGAGACCCTTCGAGATCCTATGTGCAATGCAATAATCACAAATGGTGGTGTAAGAAAGCCGTCAAAAATGTGCAAATTTTTTGCGATGACGGATGCATCAAACACGGTTCAGATTTTAGTTGCATGTGCAATGAAGGGCATACAGTTCAGTTCAATTAACTATTTGTAATGAGGAGGAACAAAATAAACGGACAACCAGATTAAGGTGTGTGCGATACACAACATACGATTCACTCGGATAAACTATTTGTGATTAGGCAACACAGTAGAAACGGTCAGCCAGATCAAGGTGTGTGCAATATACAACATGTGGTTCACTCAGATGTATTGTTTGTGTTGAACAAGAGAACATGAATGGTTCGATATAACAAGATGTGTGTGATACGCGGAAAATAGGTATGTAATCAGAAATGTGTGGGAAGACCGATAACAACATAGACGATTCCTGTTAACAAGTCGTGTGTGTTGTGAGCAAATGATTGCTGGTATACAATTGTCAGTGATTGATGAAATCATCATCGACGGGTTCCCTTGTTTAGTCGGTGTGCTCTGTCTACAGAGCATCAACATATATACTTAAAAAGACAGCATTGCATAACCAAATTAAGCATATAATTACACAAGTGACTACACAGATAACATTTTCACACACCAAAGTAAGCAATTACATGCATACTAAACTAGGAGAAACGAGGATTTAATCATCTACTTCTTGTTGCGACGACGCTTGCCATTGCTCTGCTTTCGGCTGGATCCCTGGTTGTTTTGGGGAAGGAGGCACTTCCGCGTGTCAGCGATCTGCCTGTACATGTCGTAGCACGTGTACGCCTCCTTGGCCGCGTACACGACGTGAGATTTGTCGAGTTTCTCCATCCAGGCCGAGTGCCAGGCACGCTTGTCGTTGTTGTAGGAATCCTTCATGTATGTGTAGTAGGGGTCGATGATGGCCTCGGCGAGGTGAACTAGTGAGTCCTTCTCATGCTCCTTGCTGCCCCAGATCTTGTATTGGCCCTGGATGTCGACAAGATTCCGGCAGGCGATGCCTGAATTATTGAGCACCTTGACATCATTGGTGATGTCGACCGTAGTGTACATGTAGTGGGGGTTCTTGACAAACCTGGCGAAACGCTCGCAAGGCTTTGTGGCCAGGCAGTAGTGGTAGACGAGGACATGGTGGCCCACAAACATCTAGGCAATAACGACCTTGGGACGAGACCCGGCACGAGCGCAGGTGTGCTCGATGTCGAACCCGACCACCTTGTACTTCTCATCGGCAAGCAACGGCTCCATGATGCGGATGGAGTGCTCCACCAAGAGCTCCTCGAACCTTCGGTGGGTGTCCACCATGGCCTGCATGGTGAACTGCTGCTCACCGTCGGCAGCCGCTCGGAGCGCCATTGGAGCCGCAAGGGATACTCTCAAAGAATTTGTCATGGTGGGTGTGCTTCTTGCAATGGTGGGCCGCGATCGTAAGGTTGAAGAGACACAAGGGTTAAATAGCCGCTGTAACAAATGGGGGCCAGCCGGCTTGGAATCATCATGTCTTGTCATGGCATTCATACCGAAGGATTCCAGGGCACGCTTGACAACACCGGACCGCAGTGAGGATTGCAGTGCACGCTTGACAACACCGCACTGCACTTTGACCATCCATGGGCTCGAAGAGGCACCAAATGTATCTTCAGTGAGCTTGTTCCCGCGCTACCGCATAGTTTACCGTGCAAGCTTCCCGCCGAGCTTGGTTTGCCATGCGCCGGCTAGAAGATGGACAAATCATGGGCGTTTATTGGCAAAAAACTTTGTAAAAACAAAGTGTGTGGAATGACTTCGGTCGTAAGTTTGCCCGTGGGTGATGAGGTCAAAGTTACACAGATGGCTGATGATGGACACTCGAGTGCGATAATTAATTCTGCGATCTATAGGGCACACGGTGGAAGAAACCAATTGTGTGCAATAACGTCCAAGATCGCAGTCGAGTTAGCTATACAGATCGTGTGCTGTGAAATCGACAAGGTAAACAGATTCGAGAATTGTTAATAAAATCAAATCTAAGAGCATTGCATATTAAGGTCAAAATAGTGCTACGATATACAAGTCTCATACGATGCCATTTCAATGATTGTACCACGAAGGCTCAAATTATTACAAGGTTCAAATTCCAAAGTTATATGGCTCAAATTCGAAGATTACAAGGTTCAAACTGATATTAGAAATGAAATTCAGCTCATCAGTTGCAAATGCTCGCGCTGATCCACTAAACATGGATATTAGAGAGCTTCAAACTAATATTACCACTTCTAAGTCTGGTTTCGAAACCTCACAACTTTTGCAAAGGGGTCACACATTGAGAAGTCATGTATGGGGTTGACACGATGAGTTCCGATTACTCTGTCATCTGAAGTTCCAAAATGAAATTCAGCATTTTTGGAGCCTATTCAATTCTGCTGTAGGCACTGACGCTGGTCAAAAAAGCATTCATTTTTCTGAAATAAATGTAGGGCAAACTTCATTACCTTCAACACCCTTGCTCTCACAACAAAGAACCTGGCGAATATAATCTCCAGTAAGGTCCCTCGATAGGAGTTCAAAGTAATTTCTGAGAGATGCAGATCTAGGCATTCGACGTGATAGTTATATTGTATCACATTATCCACCACTGGGCCTAATCTTATTTGCAAAAGAAGAAAATGTGTTACTGCCTAGATGCAGTTTTGAACACTACTACATGCCTATTTGGTTGGTAGGATTTGTAAAATGCACTAACATGCCATCTTCGATCTGACATGATTAACATGGGCATTAACATGCCATCTTCGATCTTCACAAGATGTTGGAGTGGATGAAAAGTTCACTAAGAAAACTAGTACTGATGAATCCAAAGGAGAAATGCGTATGGATTGTAACCATATGGATCAAGCATTGTCATGGTAAACTTGGAAAAGGAGACATGTATGTACTGAAATCCTCCAAAAGAATCCTTCAAAAATCGTAGTACATTGTCATTGTACACTTGGAAAAAGGTGTCACAAATTGAACTCACTTATGGTTAACATTTAACAGGAAAGGAACATCACCTCCATATATAGCTTCTCCAGGCACGGGAAGCATCTTAGACAACTTACTCCAGGTTGGGGCCGATAGATTCTAGTGCCAAGACCTTCACTGTGTGCAGTTTCGCGGTCAGGCTTGTCAGAATCATTTTCTGAATGACAGACGAACAACCATCTTCAAAATTAGAAATAATGTTAATTTTTAGAAGGAGAGGTAGAAGGCGGCTGTTGTACCTGAACGGGTGTGGATCCAATAACAAGTTCGGAGTATTTGTCAAACGAGTAGCCCAGCACTGTCAATTTCAGCGCAGAAATGACATTGGCTCTTGTTGGACCTACTTGATCAAGTACAAGTAATCTCTCAAGTGCAGGTGTGTCCTTAATGACTATACCGTGGTACACATCTTGTGATGTCTTCCCGCTGAACCAGCAACACACATAAATAGTCCGGAGAGTCATGGAGGTGATGTGAAATGTACTCAACCCACTGATCGCCTGAAGACAAAGGTACTAGAGTGTAGTATAACCACGGAGCAGCCGCTCCATGACACCGTTTGAGAGGCAGACCGCGACGATCTTGAGGTGCTTAAGTCGTGGTAGAATAAGAGCGGGCACGTCATTAAAGGGGGATGGCAGTTCCTGAACTTGGCGACGCGCAGCGTGGGCGCGAGGTGGAGCGCGGACGTTGGCAGCGAGTGCATATGCCCATCATCAAAAGTGAGCTCCTCGAGCTGTTTTAGGGTGGGGGATCCGAACTAGTCATCAAGCTTGGCTCGGTCCCTGCCATCGAAACGGAACTAGCCCATTCTAAGGCCTCTGGTTGGGCCAGGGTGACTGCGGAGGATCCTGGAGAACGCATCCAAGCTTTTGCGATAGCCATGGCAGAGCTCATGAGTGTCGATGAGGTCGAGAGGGGTGAAGTTCCATAGGGGGCGCCATCATCAGGAATGGACGGTTATCCGCGCCCCACATTTGATTGGGAGGAGGGAGATGATGACTGTTAACGTATCATCGGGGAGGGTGCTGATGAAGTCTATGCCTGCTGGAGTCGCTTGCGGTTCTAGCTTGCCCCGCCTCGGCTGGTTGGCAGCCCTGTTCTCCAACTCTGGGGTCTCCTTGTCGGCTACGCTTTTTGATAGAAATGATAGAACAGATAATATTTAGTTAAAACAGGGCAATAGGAAAGTGTATTGGTAACTAGAAGTTATTAGGTAGGAATATAGTAAGAAAAGGGAAAAACAATTGGTTGCTTAAATACTACAAAATTCATTTAACATTGCTGGGTAAGTCAACAGCAGATAGTTTAAAAGAAAACTTACTTCGAACAAAGTCAGGAAGGATGATTTTGTCGGGGAAGTTAGCATATATCTCATGACCAGGCCCTTTTATGTGCAGTCCAATTTTAGTGCCAGCTTTCAGTACATAAAACTTAGAAATTTCTGTCCAAAAGCCAATGCCAAAATAGGAGTCACCATGTTCATCAAGTCTTATAGTAGCAACCATTGTAAATCCATGGTTTGTGTGCAGTATGACATCAGTGCAGCCTTTGATCTATGTAAAGGGAAAAATTGTGCACTACATAATTTGTTGCATAGAAAGGGATGCGCTGTAGAAAATGGTAGGATTGGTAAAGAAAATATGGTAACATGCAAATATGGTCCCAAATTGAAAGAACTGTACAACAGTTGAAATCGAAGGACAAAAATCTATAATTAGACAGATAGGGTAAACGTGATGTCATGGAAATATGAGAGTAATGAAAGAACAATACACCATTAATTTGCCTAATATAGAAAGAAGAGGGAGGACAATCCCCTTTGACGTATATGGTGCATGTGGCACCTTTTATCCAAATGTAGCAATATTTAGAATATCTTCAGGAAAGTAGGCCATGCCAACTGATTTCGGGTGAGATTGAAAAAACCGCGCACATGCTCAAGTCATCTGGTACGGTGAGATGGAATCTCTGGCAGAGGTCACAAGGTCTTGATGTGTCATCGCACTGTACATTCTATGAATGAAAGAAAACCCTCAAATCAGCTCGAATAAAAATGAATTCACGACGATTTCCGTCGGGTGATTAAAGGAGGCAGATGAACTGGGATGAGAGATGAGATAATATCTCATTGAATTAGTTACCTTGTCGTCCATGAGAAATAACCCTTAGTACGGCAGATTCCCCAATCGAGCAGAGATGGGTCGATTGCGAGCAGCGTCGAGAAAGTCGAATTCGATAGGCGGCGGCAAGCAGAAGTGGCAAAATGCGGTGGGGTTTGCCAGCAGCCTGGCAGTGGCGGCAGGCGTCGAGCTAAGTGGTTACCGCCGCGATAGGCGGTGCCATGCATAAACGCGGAGGAGCTTGTGCAGGTGTGAATGGGAACCGGAGGCATGGGGTGGCGGATGGGGGTGACGTTTTTTGTGACGTGGGGATGGTGAGGGTTTTCTTTTTTCTTTTTTGAATTGGGTGGTGAGGGTTTTCTGTCCCATAAGGAATTTTGGAGGCAACAGTTTGCTAGGGCCAATCATGTGCGATTAATGCAACAAGGAAAATGACAGTCATTGCACACGGTTCCAATTTTGGGAACCGTGTGTGATTGAAGCAATAGGCAAAATGAAAGTCATTGCACACGGTTCCAATCTTGGGAACCGTGTGTGATTTACGTACTACCTCCGTCCTAGTTTATTGGTCCCCTCTATAATTTGTACCAAATTTTGACCAAATATTTGACTAAAAAATGTTTATGCATGTCACCAAAAATTATATCATTGAACACTATGTTCAAATACGCATCCAATGATATAATTTTTGCTGACCTACTCGAACATTTTGTCTGTTAAATCTTTGGTCACATTTAACACAAATTACAAAGGGGACCAATAAACGAGGACGGAGGTAGCTCCATCAACCGAACTGATTGCATCCATATCCCACAGTTAGACATAAGTAAACATAGATTAAACATACTCAAACATAGATAATAAGTGTACACATAAACAAGCATAGTTCAGCCGTCATTAAGCATGCTCAAGCGTACATAGTTCGATCCCACATCTCATCTCACAAGCCGGCACGATCCTGAAGCTTCTCCAGGTACTCGGCGTACGCGCCGTGCTCCATCCTGCGAGCAAACTTCTACTTGAAGCAGCCCACGGCCCGTCCTCTTGCATGCGCTAGAACACTTTGATACGCGTGATGAAGCTTGTGATTGCAAAATGGGCATCGATAGCCGCCGTCCCTGGTACTAATATGCCTGTTATGCATTCACGCATACAGCTCCCTCAAGATTTGCCTCTTGTACCTCCTTTGGACATCTTCATCCTCGTTGTCCACATTGTCAGACATCACCTATACAAATAGTAAAAAAATGTGGCGTCAAATTAATGGTTACAAACTAATCTCTAGCGAACATTTGGCAGTTGCCAAAAATTGGCATCAAATCAACGATTACATGTCGTGAAGTAGGATTAGGAATTTATGGCTATTTATTTATACATATCCAAAGATTATGGTCCGATTTTTAAGCACATTCGTCTATGTACAGACCAATCTTGAAGAAAATAATGGCACAAACATATGTAGGTCATTCAAAATCAATTGTCAGCTCCTGGCTAGGAATTATTAGCACAAACATTAACCATAGTCGGATTACTAGTAGAGATCATTTCCACAAATGAAACAACTAATCACTTATCACTTGTACCATTCAACCAATCAATACACTACACGACTCTAACGAAACTTACTCAGATTCCATGGATTCGGAGAACATAACCATAGGATTTCTATTCCAAAAAGGGGGAGGCAGGACTAACCAGAGGAACCCTGGGATCTATTCGACACATAAATAGGTATAGATGACTAACCAGTTGTCTGTCGTCATCGGAGTCGTCGTTGGAGTGGTCGTGTGGAACTCCGTCTCCGGCTATGGAAGCTCAACACCGTCGACGACGTCAGGTTGCAGTGATAACTCGTCGGCGGTGACGGCAACCTCTATCTCCATCTTCACGCCATGCTCCGGTGCTTTAGCAGCCCCGGCGTCGCCACTCCCTCCGATGGGGCGCTTCGGTGGCATCCTCATACACTAACGACTTTGATGAATGATAGCGGCATCAAGGATGTAAGCGGAGAGAGGGGATTGTGTGTGTGGCGAGGATGGGGGGTGCGGCCGCTCGTGCGCACCATTAATATGGAGTAGTGGGAGAGAGGCGAGCGACGGTCAAAACACTGGCTCGCCTCCCAGTGAGCCCGCGCACCGGACTGCTGGCATGCCAACCGTCATTTCACACAGCTACTCACACGCCTCCCGATGACACTGCGCAGCGAGCACGCCTCCGTCAATTTACACACCTGCATGCACGCCTCCCGGTCTGCCTGCGCGACGGACTGCTCGCATGCGTCCTGTCAACTCACGCTTGCTCGCACGGTACACGTGACCCATATATTGTTTTTCTATTTGGATGATTAATGATGCCGCTTTATTTTTTGCTTAACTAAAGCATGGCACGTATCCATTGTTGGTCTAACGCTCACGGTTTGAATAAATAGTCCGTTTGGGATATTGGTTCCCAATTATTAATAATCTCCCGTTTTTAATTAGATAAAGATTACATCAAAACTGGTCTCAAATTTGACACTAAAAAGTACAATGCAACTTCGTATTGGTGTCCATATGACAACGCGATAAGTTTCGTGAACTTCAAATAAGTTTTGGATGTACTAGAATTTAAAAATCAAGATTCTCATTGTTTGAAGTTTGTTGCACGGGGAGTAAACATGCACCTAGTAAGACACATGTGTTTTTGCAATCCATTTAGGTGCACTGTCACGTGTGCATCTAGCTTGAATTTGATTTTTGCACATTATACCCAAAGAAAATCAATTAATTAATGTACTAAAACGTCTTAATGATCTCTAATTTTTTGTAAATTAAAATGTCCCTCCTTTGGTAACACATATATGTTCACCGCGGGATAATTAATTTAACATGCATCGTAGTTGCAGTGGATTCGCGGTGTGTGTGTGTGTGTGTGGGTGTGTGCGTCTTGAGGTGGCGAGTGGCTCGTAGTACACTACAAGTTTTGAGCCACCATGTGGGTTGGCCGTTTTGTAAGGCAGGCCGGTGCCACAAGGGAGTCGTGAATTTGTAATTTAAAACATTACACAACACTTTCATACATACATGTTTTAGCCACATGCATTCGATGGTTGTCCTACACGACATGTGGGCCCGCGAGGTCGCCGTCCTTCACTTTGACGAACAACCGGTAGTGAGGTTAATTTGACCAGCAAGGTAGAATCTTTTTTGTTTGTGTTATGGTGGTATATAGTACGCGTCGCAGAGGTGAGGGGGGACTAGCATATATATATATATATATATATATATATATATATATATATATATATATATATATATATATATATATATATATATATATATATAGACACATACTATACGTACGCGTCCGTGAACAAGTACACCTCACTCGGAGTCAGGACTTTTCGGTTTCCGAGGCACGTGCCACATCAAAATTGTGAAAATGGCTACTCAAACATCACACAACACCTCTTTGCGCCACATGCATGCAGGTGGTGGTTATCCTAGCTAGGACACTCACGTGTGAGGCTTCCATCTGTGGGCCCATGAGGCCATCATCGATGTATGTGTATCACTTTGACCTACATCGGGAGAGGTTAATTAATTTCACCATCGATGAGGATTCTTTTTGGGATGTATTACGGTAGGAGCATATAGTATGCGTCGAAGAGGTTGAAGGGGACCATCATATGTAGCATGCTTCATGAACCTCGCTCTGTGTGTGTGCATGGTTTACGGTTTTAGAGGCATGTGTGGCACATCAAAGTTGTGCATTTTAGGTATTATATTCAGCTTATGTTTGGCCCACTTGCAAAGCGATGGTGGTTGTCCTCTCGCACCCACTTAAGCGGTTATCAGCGATATCGATGCTTTCCATTTGTGGGCCCGCTTGGTCCATCACTACTTTTTGCCTGACAATGAGAGTGGTTAATTTGACTTAGGAGGGGGTTATTTTTTTGCTTGTAAATACGGTATATATATGAGCACACACGCATGCATGTGTACACATGAATCCCTCCCATAGAGTCGAAATGGCTAGTACAACGACACGTCATGAACCGATCTCGCTCTGTGTGGGGAGAGCAATTTTCGACGCACGCACCACATCAATGTTGTGAAATGGTAATCAAACATGCATGCACGCATCACCTCCATACATATGCATGTAGTGTTTGTCTTCGAACGATACACTCCCTCGCGTGGTTATCGACGACAAGCCTATATATTCATGGGCCCGCGTCGACATCCATGATCACCTTGACCGACACCAAGATATGTTACTGCTACCTCTTGAGCATGCATTGGTTTTCCCTAGAAGAGGAAAGGGTGATGCAGCAAAGTAGCGTAAGTATTTGCCTCAGTTTTTTGGGAACCAAGGTATCAATCCAGTAGGAGGCTACATGCAAATCCCTCGTACCTACACAAACAAATAACAACCTTGCAACCAACGCGATAAAGGGGTTGTCAATCCCTTCACGGCCACTTGCAAAAGTGAGATCTGATAGAGATAATAAGATAAATATTTTTGGTATTTTTATGATATAGATTGGAAAGTAAAGATTGCAAAATAAAGTAGATCGTAAACTTGTATGATGGAAAATAGACCCGGGGGCCATAGGTTTCACTAGTGGCTTCTCTCAAGATAGCATAAGTATTACGGTGGGTGAACAAATTACTGTCCAGAAATTGATAGAAAAGTGCATAGTTTTGAGAATATCTAGGCATGATCATGTATATAGGCATCACATCCGCGACAAGTAGATCGAAACGATTCTACATCTACTACTATTACTCCACACATCGACCGCTATCCAGCATGCATCTAGAGTATTAAGTTCATAAGAACAGAGTAACGCATTACGCAAGATGACATGATGTAGAGGGATAAGCTCAAGCAATATGATATAGACCCCATCTTTTTATCCTCGATGGCAACAATACAATACGTGCCTTGTTGCCCCTGCTATCACTATGAAAGGACACCGCAAGATTGAACCCAAAGCTAAGCACTTCTCCCATTGCAAGAAAGATCAATCTAGTAGGCCAAACCAAACTGATAATTCGAAGAGACTTGCAAAGATAACAAATCATACATAAAAGAATTCAAAGGATATTCAAATATTGTTCATAGATAATCTTGCTCATAAACCCACAATTCATCGGATCTCGACAAACACACCGCAAAAAGTATTACATCGAATAGATCTCCAAGAAGATCGAGGAGAACTTTGTATTTAGATCCAAAGAAAGAGAAGAAGCGATCTAGCTAATAACTATGGACCCTAAGGTCTGAGGTAAACTACTCACACTTCATTAGAGAGGCTATGGTGTTGATGTAGAATCCCTCCATGATCGATTCCCCCTACGGTGGAGCGCGGAAAATGGCCTGGTGCTCCTGGATGTTTTCAGGGTACGTGAGTATATATAGGTGAAGGAAGTCGGTCAGAGGAGCCACGTGGGGCCCATGAGGATGGGGACGCACCTAACCCCCCTGGGCGTGCCTCCCTGCCTTGTGGCCGCCTCGTTTCTTTCTTGACGTCCACTCCAAGTCTCCTGGATTGCGTTTGTTCCAAAAATAACTCTCCCGAAGGTTTCATTCCGTTTGGACTCCGTTTGATATTCCTTTTGTGCGAAACACTAAAATAGGCAAAAAAAACACCAATTTGGACTGGGCCTCCGGTTAATAGGTTAGCCCAAAAAATAATATAAAAGTTTACAGTAAGGCCCATTAAACATCCAAAAAAGGTAATATAATAGCATGGAACGATAAAAAAGTATAGATACATTGGAGACATATCAAGCATCCCCAAGCTTAATTCCTTCTTGTCCTCGAGTAGGTAAATGATAAAAACAGAATTTTTGATGTGGAATTCTACCTAGCATATTTCTCAATGTAATTTTCTTTATTGTGGTATGAATGTTCAGATCCAAAAGATTCAACATAAAATTTTAATATTGACATAAAAATAATAATACTTCAAGCATACTAACAAAGTAATCATGTCTTATCAAAATAACATAGCCAAAGAAAGCTTATCGTTACAAAATTATATAGTTTGGCCATGCTTCATTTTCTTCACAAAAAGTTCTCCCCTTATGCATAACCCCGATGACAAGCCGTGCAATTGGTTCATACTTTTTAACCCGCTTCAGCATTTTCAACCCTTACGCAATACATGAGCGCAAGCCATGCATATAGCACTATAGGTGAAATAGAATATGATGATTGGGATTATGTGAGAAAACAAAAAGGGAGAAAGTCTCATATTGACGCGGCTAATCAACGGAGTATGGAGATGCCCGTCAATTGATGTCAATGTGACGAGTATGGATTGCCATGCAACGGATGCACTAGAGCTATAAATGTATGAAAGATCATCAAAAAGAAACTAAGTGGGTGTGTGCTACCACTTGAGCATGCGTTGGTTTTTCCCTTGAAGAGGAAAGGGTGATGCAACAAAGTAGCGTAAGTATTTCCCTCAGTTTTGAGAACCAAGGAATCAATCCAGTAGGAGGCTACACTCCTAGTCCCTCGTGCCTGCACAAACAATCAAGAACCTTGCAACCAACGCGATAAAGGGGTTGTCAATCCCTTCACGGCCACTTGCAAAAAGTGAGATCTGATAGAGATAATAAGATAAATAAATATTTTTGGTATTTTTATGTTATAGATAGGAAAGTAAAGATTGCAAAATAAAGTAGATTGTAAACTTATATGATGGAAAATAGACCCAGGGGCATAGGTTTCGGTAGTGGCTTCTCTCAAGATAGCATAATTATTACGGTGGGTGAACAAATTACTATCGAGCAATTGATAGAAAAGTGCATAATTATGAGAATATCTAGGCATGATCATGTATATAGGCATCACGTACAAGATTAGTAGACCGACTCTTGCATGCACCTACTACTATTACTCCACACATCGACCGCTGTCCAGCATGCATCTAGAGTATTAAGTTCATAAGAACAGAGTAACGCATTAGGAAAGATGACGTGATGTAGAGGGATAAACTCAAGCAATATGATATAAACCCCATATTTTTATCCTCGATGGCAACAATACAATACGTGCCTTGCTGCCCCTGCTGTCACTGGAAAGGACACCGCAAGATTGAACCCAAAGCTAACCACTTCTCCCATTACAATAAAGATCAATCGAGTAGGCCAAATCTTGAAGAGACTTGCAGAGATAACAAATCATACATAAAAGAATTCAGAGGAGATTCAAATATTATTCATAAATAATCTTGATCATAAACCCACAATTCATTGAACCTCGACAAACACACCGCAAAAAGAATTACATCGAATAGATCTCCAAGAAGATTGAGGAGAACATTGTATTGAGATCCAAAGAGAGAGAAGCAGCTATCTAGCTAATAACTATGGACCCAAAGGTCTGTGGTAAACTACTCACACTTCATTGGAGAGGCTATGGCATTGATGTAGAAGCCCTCCGTGATCGATTCCCCCTCCGGTGGAGCGCCGGAAAAGGCTCCAAGATGGGATCTCACAGGTACAGAAGGTTGCGGCGGTGGAAATATGGTTTCATGGTGCTCCTGGATGTTTTCGGGGTACATATATATATATAGGCAAAGGAAGTCGGCAGTGGAGCCACGAGGGGCCCACAAGGTTGGGGGCATGCCCACCCCCCTAGGGTGCACCTCCCTGCCTCGTGGCTCCCTCGGTTGCTTCTTGACGTCCACTCCAACTCTCCTGGATTGCGTTTGTTCCAAAAATAACTCTCCCGAAGGTTTCATTCCGTTTGGACTCTGTTTGATATTCCTTTTCTGCAAAACGCTGAAATAGGCAAAAAACAACAATTTGGGCTGGGCCTACGGTATATAGGTTAGTCCCAAAAATAATATAAAAGTGTATAGTAAAGCCCATTAAACATCCAAAATAGGTAATATAATAGCATGCAACAATAAAAAATTATAGATACGTTGGAAACGTATGAGTGTGCATCCAACTTGCTTGCTCACAAAGACCTAGGGCACTTTGAGGAAGCCCATCATTGGAATACACGAGCCAAGTTTTATAATGAAAAATTCCCACTAGTATATGAAAGTGACAACATTGGAGACTCTCTTATCATGAAGATCATGATGCTACTTTGAAACACAAGTGTGGAAAAAGGATGGTAACATTGTCACCTCTCTCTTTTTCTCTCCTTTTTTAATTATTTGGTGGGCTTCTTTGGCCTCTTTTTTTCTTTGGGCTTCTTTGGCCACTTTTATTTTTCATGAAGTCCGGAGTCTCATCCCGACTTATGGGGGAACCATAGTCTCCACCATCCTTTCATCACATGGTACAATGCTCTAATAATTGAAATCATCACACTTCTATTTATTTACAACTCAAGAATTACAACTCAATACTTAGGACAAAATATGACTCTATGTGAATGCCTCCGGCGGTGTACCGGGATATGCAATGAATCAAGAGCGACATGTATGAAAGAATTATAAAGGTGGCTTCGCCACAAACACGATGTCTACTACATGATCATGCAAAAGCAATATGACAATGATGGAGCGTGTCATAATAAACGAAACGGTGGAAAGTTGCATGGCAATTTATCTCAAAATGGCTATGGAAACGGCATAATAGGTAGGTATGGTGGCTGTTCTGAGGAAGATATAAGGACGTTTATATGTGATAGAGCGTATCGTATCACCGGGTTTGGATGCACCGGCGAAGTTTGCACCAACTCTCAAGGTGATAAAGGGCAATGCACGGTACCATAGAGGCTAGCAAAATGCGGAAAGGTAAGAGTGCGTATAATCCATGGACTCACATTAGTCATAAAGAACTCATATACTTATTGCAAAAGTTTATTAGCCCTCGAAGCAAAGTACTACTACGCATGCCCCTGGAGGGATAGATTGGTAGGAGAAGACCATCGCTCGTCCCCAACCGCCACTCATAAGGAAAGCATTCAAAGAACACCCCATGCTTAAAATTTGTCACACAACTTTACCATGCGTGCATGCTATGGGACTTTCCAACTTTAAGACAAGTATTTCTCAATTTCACAATTACCCAACTATCATGACTCTAACATTACCACCTTTATATCACAAAACAATTATCAAGTATCAAATTATCATGGTGTTCAATGCATGTTATATGATAGTTTTTATTATACCCAACTTGGATGCCCATCATATTAGGACTAGTTTTATAACCAAAGCAATTACCATGCTGTTATAAAAGACTCTCAAAATAATATAAGTGAAGCATGAGAGATCAATAATTTCTACAAAATAAAACCACCACCGTGCTCTAAAAAGATATAAGTGAAGCACTAGAGGAAAATTTTCTAGCTCAAAAGATATAAGTGAAGCACATAGAGTACTCTAATAAATTCCGATTCATGTGTGTCTCTCCCAAAGGTGTGTACAGAAAGGATGATTGTGGTAAACTAAAAATCAAAGACTCATATCATACAAGATGCTCCAAGCAAAACACATATCATGTGGTGAATAAAAATATAGCCTCAAGTAAAGTTATCAATGGACGAAGACGAAAGAGGAAATGCCTTCCGGGGCATCCCCGAGCTTAGGCTTTTGTTTATCCTTGAATTTTACCTTGGGGTGCCTTGGGCATCCCCAAGCTTAGACTCTTCCCATTCCTTATTCCACAATCCATCAAATCTTTACCCAAAACTTGAAAACTTCACAACACAAAACTCAACAGAAAATCTCATGAGCTCCGTTAGTACAAGAAAACAAAATACCACTTTAAGGTACTGTAATCAACTCATTATTTATTTATATTGTGTTAAACCTACTGTATTCCAACTTATCTATGGTTCATACCCCCCGATACTAGCCATAGATTCATCAAAATAAGCAAACAACACACGAAAAACAGAATCTGTCAAAAACAGAACAGTCTGTAGCAATCTGTAACTTTCGAATACTTATGTAACTCCAAAAATTCGGAAATCAATTGGTGGACGTGAGGAATTTGTCTATTAACCATATGCAAAAATAATCAACATAAAATCACTCTCCATTAAAAAATGACAGCAAATCTCGTGAGCGCTAAAGTTTCTGTTTTTTACAGGAAGATCGCAAAGACTTCACCCAAGTCTTCCCAAAGGTTCTACTTGGCACAAACACTAACTAAAACATAAAACCACATCTAACCAGAGTCTAGATGAATTATTTATTACTAAACAGGAGCAAAAAGCAAAGAATAAAAATAAAATTGGGTTGCCTCCCAACAAGCACTATCGTTTAACGCCCGTAACTAGGCATAAAAGCGAGAATAGATCTATGTATTGCCATCTTTGGTATTTGTCTTTTTAATGGAGCTATGCTCGGGTCCGGGAGGTTCCTTGCGTTTTCCTTCATGCTCGGAGATCTCTAGATCTAGAGCATCCATCCGCTTATTGCAAAGTGTAATCAAAGTATTCATGCGATTAAGATTTCCACCAAAATTTTAAGAGGTTCAATAGATTTTTGCAATTCGCATAATTTCTCGAAGATTTGGGTTCCTTCTTGAGTAAGGAGTGGCCCTTTTTGTAGGGGAAGTACTCCTACTATCCCCTGTATAATTTCATAAGCAAAACTAGGATCAATTTCAATAAAATTCCCTCTAGCAGCAAAATCAAGGAGCTGTTTATGGGATATGGTTAGCCCAACATAAAAATTGCATAGTAAAATCTTGAAATCTCCTTCTATAATGCAACTACGACAGGTTTCTAACATCCTATACCAAGCATCTTTTAAGTTTTCTCCTTGTCTTTGTTTGAAGTAAAGGACTTCAAAATCGGGAGACGAAGGAAGGAGAAAAGAGCTAGCCATGATGACGAACGGCAACACAAGAGGCAAGCGAAAAAGAGGCGAACGGGAAAGAGAGGGCGAATAAAACGGCAAGGGTGAAGTGGGGGAGAGGAAAATGAGAGGAAAATGGAAAATAATGTAATGCGAGGGAGAAGAGTTTGTGATGGGTACTTGGTATATCTTGACTTGTGCGTAGACCTCCCCGGCAACGGCGCCAGAAATCCTTGTTGCTACCTCTTGAGCATGCGTTGGCTTTCCCTTGAAGAGGAAAGAGTGATGCAGAAAAGTACCGTAAGTATTTCCCTCAGTTTTGAGAACCAAGGTATCAATCCAGTAGGAGGCTACACTCCAAGTCCGTCGTACCTATACAAACAATCAAGAACCTTGCAACCAACGCGATAAAGGGGTTGTAAATCCCTTCACGGCTGAGGGAGTCCTGGATTAGGGGGTGTCCGGATGGCCAGACTATGACCTTTGGCCGGACTCCCGGACTATGAAGATACAACATTGAAGTCTCCGTCCCATGTCCGGATGGGACTTTCCTTGGCGTGGAAGGCAAGCTTGGCGATACGATATGAAGATCTCCTCCCATTGTAACCGACTCTGTGTAACCCTAGCCCTCTCTGGTGTCTATATAAACCGGAGAGTTTTAGTCCGTAGGACGAACAACAATCATACCATAGGCTAGCTTCTAGGGTTTAGCCTCTCTGATCTCGTGGTAGATCCACTCTTGTACTACCCATATCATCAATATTAATCAAGCAGGAGTAGGGTTTTACCTCCATCGAGAGGGCCCAAACCTGGGTAAAAACATCGTGTCCCTTGTCTCATGTTACCATCCGCCTAGACGCACAGTTCGGGACCCCCTACCCGAGATCCGCCGGTTTTGACACCGACATTGGTGCTTTCATTGAGAGTTCCTCTGTGTTGTCACCTTTAGGCCTGATGGCTTCTTCGAGCATCAACCGCGACGCGGTCCAGGGTGAGACCTTTCTCCCCGGACAGATCTTCGTATTCGGCGGCTTCGCACTGCGGGCCAACTCGCTTGGCCATCTGGAGCAGATCGAAAGCTACTCCCCTGGCCATCAGGTCAGGTTTGGAAGTTTAAACTACACAGCCGACATCCGCGGGGACTTGATCTTCAACGGATTCGAGCCACGGCCGAGCATGCCGCACTGTCCCAATGGGCATGATCTAACTCTACCGCCGGACAGCGCCCAGAGTGCCACTCAGGTGTCCGCTCCGATCATTGGCTCGGAGCCGACTACGCTAGTCGGAGATGGACGGTTGGACGCCACCCCGGGAGCCGCAATCTCTACAGCGATAGAGCCGAATACCAGGCTAGTCCTCTGCAAGGACCGTTACTCCAAGCTGCCGGACTCCGTTTCGGACTCCGAATCTTCCACACCACTTCGGATCGAACCCGATTGGGCTCCGATCATGGAGTTCACCGCCGCGGACGTCCTTCAGCACTCGCCCTTTAGCGATATCCTGAATTCACTAAAGTCTCTCTCTTTGTTAGGAGAGCCCTGGCCGGACTATGGTTAGCATGGTTGAGATGCGGACGACGAAGAAATTCGAAACCCACCCACCACCCACTTTGTAGCCACTGTCGACGATTTAACTGACATGCTCGACTTCGACTCCGAAGACATCGACGGTATGGACGCCAATGAAGGAGACGACCAAGAACCAGCACCTACAGGGAACTGGAAAGCCACCTCGTCATATGACATATACATGGTGGACACCCCCAAAGCAGGGGATGGCGATGAAAAAATGGAGGACGACCCCTCGAGGAAGCAACCCAAGCGCCGACGTCAGCGGTGCCGCTCTAAATCCCGCCAAAGTAAGAACGGCGAGTCCGGCACCGGAGATAACAACACGCCGGACAGTGCCGAGGACAACCCCCTCCAGCAGGATTCAGCGCAGGAGAACGAAGGAGCCAGCCCTCATGAGAGAGCTGAGGACATGGAGGTCGAGGACAACAATTATATGACTCCCTCCGAAGACGAGGCAAGCCTCGGTGACGACAAATTCGTCATGCCAGAGGATCCCGCCGAACAAGAGCATTTCAAACGCAGGCTTATGGCCACGGCAAGCAGCCTCAAGAAAAAACAGCAGCAGCTTAGAGCTGACCAAGACTTGCTAGCGGACAGATGGACCGAAGTCCTGGCGGTCGAAGAGTATAAACTCGAACGCCCCTCCAAGAGCTACCCAAAGCGCAGGCTGCTACCCCAACTTTAGGAGGAAGCAACTAAACCTACATCACCAGCGCACGATGTGCCCGATCGGCCACCCCGGGGCCGCGACAGAGAGGCCTTCAGGCCCTCGACCCAAGCCGCACCCCGGCACCGCTCAAAAAATACCAGAGTGCGGGGAGACGCAACAGACCTATGAGACATATTGGAGAACCAGGCAAGGCAAACAAGATCGATCTACGGATCGTGTGGGCGCCCCACGTCACGTGACGATAACCGTCATGCCGGATATGATAAATACGACCAAGCCGAATACAACAGACCAAGCTCATCCGAGCTGCGTCGCGATATAGCCCAGTAGAGGGGCGCCACACACCCACTATGCTTCACAGACGAAGTAATGAATCATCAAATCCCCGAGGGTTTTAAACCCGTAAACATCGAATCATACGATGGCACAACAGATCCCGCGGTATGGATCGAGGATTATCTCCTTCATATTCACATGGCCCGTGGTGATGATCTACACGCCATCAAATACCTCCCGGTCAAGCTTAAAGGACCAGCTCGGCATTGGCTTAACAGCCTGCCAGGAGAGTCAATTAGTTGTTGGGAGGACCTGCAATCCGCGTTCCTTGACAACTTCCAGGGCACTTATGTGCGACCACCAGACGCCGATGACCTAAGCCACATAATCCAGCAGCCAGAGGAATCGGACAGACAATTTTGGACACGGTTCCTAACCAAGAAAAATGAAATAATCGACTGTCCGGACGCCGAGGCCCTTGCAGCCTTCAGGCACAACATCCGAGACAAATGGCTTGCCCGGCACCTGGGGCAGGAAAAGCCGAAATCTATGGCAGCCCTCACGACACTCATGACCCACTTTTGCGCGGGCGAAGATAGCTGGCTAGCTCGTAGCAATAGCATAACCAAGAGCCCTGGAAATTCGTATACCAAGGACAACAATGGCAGGTCACGTCGCAACAAGCACAAGCCCCACATTAACGATGACAATACTAAGGATACGACAGTCAATGTGGGATTCAGAGGCTCTAAACCCGGTCAGTGGAAGAAGCCATTCAAAACAAACCCTCCGGGCCCATCCAGTTTAGACCGGATACTCGATCGCTCGTGCCAGATACACGGCACCCCCGAACGACCAGCCAACCACACCAACAGGGATTGTTGGGTGTTCAAGCAGGCAGGCAAGTTAAGTGCCGAAACCAGAGACAAGGGGCTGCATAGCGATGACGAGGAGGAGCCCCGGCCGCCGAACAACAGAGGACAGAAGGGATTCCCCCGCAAGTGCGGACGGTGAACATGATATACGCAAGCCACATCCCCAAAAGGGAGCGGAAGCATGCTCTCAAGGACTTCTATGCGTTGGAGCCAGTTTCCCCAAAGTTCAACCCATGGTCCTCCTGCCCGATCACTTTTGACACAAGGGACCACCTCACTAGCATCCGTCACGGCGGATTCGCCGCATTGGTCCTAGACCCAATTATCGACGGATTTCACCTCACCAGAGTCCTAATGGACGGCGGCAGCAGCCTGAACCTCCTTTATCAGGATACAGTGCAAAAAATGGGTATCGATCCCTCAAGGATTAAACCCACAAAGACAACCTTTAAAGGCCTCATGCCAGGTGTAGAAGCCAGCTGTACAGGCTCGGTTACACTCGAAGTGGTCTTCGGATCCCCGGATAATTTCCGAAGCGAAGAGTTAATCTTCGACATAGTCCCATTCCGCAGTGGCTATCACGCCCTGCTCGGACGAACCGCATTTGCAAAATTCAATGCGGTGCCGCACTACGCATATCTCAAGTTCAAGATGCCAGGACCTCGCGGAGTCATCACGGTAAATGGAAACACCGAATGCTCTCTCCGAACGGAGGAGCACACGGCGGCCCTGGCAGCAGAAGTACAGAGTAGCCTCTCAAGGCAATTCTCCAATCCAGGTGTTAAACGTCTGGACAACGTCAAGCGAGCCCGAAGTAACCTACAACAAAGCCGGTTGGCACGTTCCGAGCAAGCATAGCAGTGAATCCCCAACCCCAGCCCTCGCCAGATGGTGATATCGGTACCGTGCGTACATAATTAGGCCCTATAAATACCATGGGCATAAGGGGAAGGGCACAACTACGGCACGCCCAGAATGCGGCTCAACCGCACTAAGGGGCTCCCTATTCCGCCGTTTCTTTTTTATATACTTTCAGGACCCAACTATTCGGAAGGCCTATCCGACAATACACTCGTCGAATACACGATGCAATAGCCAGGGAGAGAACAAGCCGTGTCAAATGTCCAGGTGGTCTCTATAACGAGCTTAATACCTGTTTTACTTAAAGTCCCGCAGCTTGCCCCTGGAGGGGGACATGTCAAATAATCCCATCTCTTGCTTATCGCACTACTTGTATCGTTCTGCTTTCATAGCAGCCCTTTTTTAATAAACAATACATAGCTCTTATCTATTATTGTACTCATCTATTTTTTATAAAAATATGCTCAGTTATGACATTATGCAACCGTACACTTTGGTACGACCAATACACCAGGGGCTTAAGCACCCCATAACATGGTGTGAAAATACCGAACACTCTCACGAGTGCCGCACCCCGAACTTATAGCACTATATGCATTGGCTCGAATCATGTCTTTGGTCAATAGTTGGGTTTGCCCGGCTCCCATGTTTTGGTACCTTATGTTCCGCAATGTTGGCTAAGGTAGCATTGGGAGAACTACTGCAATTGTGCCCCAGTTGAGCTGGGTTAACACCTCAGTAGAGAAAGCTAAAACTGACCATCATGATAGTGCGAGAGACCGGTCACTGTTCGCGAGGTTTTTCGAGTCCTTAAAGACTTATGCCGCTTAGAGCGAGGAGCCGGACTTATCCGTCCTAGGCGTGGATACCATCCCGAACTCGGTCTTCCGAATACTAGGGGCTTCGCCGAAATTTAAAATTATAGAATTCTATGGCTAAGTGAGAGTGATAAAGCTTTATAAGTCTGATGGCCCAGTTCGTTGTGCTGAGCGCCTCCCTAGATGGACCCAAGAATGGGAACAAGAGCGCTCAGGTTTATCCCGAACACCCCAGCACTCGTGGCATGGGGGTAGAAGCCGACGACTTGCATCTCTCAGATTTGATAAACGGCCGCATAGAAGGTAATATTTTAAATTAACAAAGCGTTGGTTAACGCATATGAACAAAGTTTTCAGCGTACATGATAACATATGCGAGTCTACTCAAAAATTACATCTTTGGAGCATTCATACGCTATAAGGCGGGAACCCTTGGGACGCCCTTATAATACATCTCGGGCGTGCGATACTCCTTGCCCGGCGATGGCACGTCCGTCAAAAGCTTCTCAGCGTCCAGCTTCCCCCAGTGCACTTTAGCACGGGCAAGGGCCCGACGGGCACCTTCGATACAGAAGGAGCGCTTGATGACCTCAATCCATGAACACGCATCCACCAGCCTCCGCACCAGACCGAAGTAGCTCCCAGGCATGGCTTCTCTAGGCCACAGCTGAACTATGAGGCCCTTCATGGCCTGTTCGGCCACCTTGTGGAGCTCGACCAGCTGCTTCAGCTGGTCGCTCAGGGGCACCGGATGTTCGGCCTCAGCATACTGAGACCAGGACACCTTTTCCGTCGAGCTCCCCTCCTCGGCTCGGTAGAATGCGGCAGCATCAGACACACTACGGGGCAGACCAGCGAACACTCCTGGAGAGCTCCGGATTTGGGTAAGTAACAGATAATTTACTTTTATATTCTTTCTTTGCATAAAGAATGCCTTACCCGCCTTTATCTTCTTCATCGCCTCGATCTCCCGGAGTGCCTTCTGGGCTTCGGCCTTAGCGGTCTTGGCACTCTCAAGAGCCAAGGCGAGCTCAGACTCTCGAGTCTTTGAGTCACGCTCCAAACTCTCGTGTTTTTCCACGAGAGCCTGGAGCTCTTGCCGCACCTCCGCCAGACACGCCTCCTGCTTCTCTCGCTTGGTGTGCTCCAAGGCCGCACTGTTTTCGGCCTTGGAGACCGCCTCCTTCAGGGTCGCCACCTCGGCCGTGGCCCCTGCAAGATTTACATTGGTCCTGTCATTATTTGCAACCAAGTATTTCTATATACATTTACATGCGGTATTACATACCCTCCTTGTCCTCGAGCTGCTTCTTGGCACGACCGAGCTCGTTCTCAGACCGCTCGAGGTTCTCCTTCAATGCATTGACCTCCGCAGTTAGTGCGGCAGAGGTCAGCAGCACAGCCTGCACTCCCATATTGACATATTTTGTTAGACTCCTGTGTATATCTTTTTAGATCCTCAGCTCGGCTTTTCTTTCCGAACGCCGAACTGAGCATCAGGGGCTACTGTATATGCAGTAACATTTTTTATGTTTTCAAACACATACCTCAAAGCCTGTTAAAAGACTTGTACAGGCTTCTGTCAGCCTGCTCTTGGCGGACTGAACCTTCTGAATCACCGCACTCATAACAGTGCGGTGTTCCTCGTCGATGGAGGCGCCGTTAAGCACCTCTAGCAAATTGTCCGGCGCCTCCGGATGGATGGAGGTCGCCGGCGTCGTAGGCTTGCCCTTCTTATGAAGGCGCCGCCTGTCGGACTCTGGAGCCGTTGATGGCTCCGGAGCAGTGTCCGGCCCGGGGCCGGACTTGGATCCCTCCAGGGCTTTACCCCCTTTGGGCCTGGAGTCCGGGAGGTCGCCTTGCGGTGCCTCCAAGACCACCTCCTCCTGGTTTAGTCCCTTTCGGGACTCCACCTCGGCATCGTCCATAGGGAGAGGGGAGAAGGCCGTCGGAAGTGAAGCACTATTCACATCCGACGAATCCAAGGAGTCACTCGTCGAATCGTCGAGCTGAGCTCTGGTCGGACTGCATAATTGAATTCGGCGTCAGAAGCTACCGAATAATAGAGGAGCGCCATAAGTCATTCGGGTAACCGGACACTTACGATTTTGCCAGGGGCTTGACCCTGGATGGCCATTCCTCCCCGCCGTCTTTGGCATCGGAGGTCTAGTCCGGTAGAAGGGTCTTCCCCTTCTTGGACCCTCCGGCCTCCCCAGTTGGGGTGACTTTCCTTTTCTTTCCTTCCCCCGTCGGAGGGGGAGAGGCTTCTTCTTCTTCTTCTTCCTCCTCCTCGTCCTCAGAGGCGGAGGGTGATTCGGGGTTGTCAGGCGAGGAATCCGACACCACCAGGCCCCGGGAACTCTTTCGAGTCCCCGTGGCCTTCTTCTTGGCCTTCTTCTCCGGCACCACGTGAGTGCCGGAATCAGCAGCTTCGTCAAACGAGCGCCCGCTGGGTCTTCAGGCAAAGGAGCCGGACAATTGATCTGTCCGGCCTTCTTCTGCCAGTCCTGTTAAAAAGATGGGGGGTTTAGATCCCGCATAGAATCAAATCTATGAAAAACAAACACCCCGTAAAGGGAAAATTAAGCTCACCGCGCTGGCTTGGCGCTTGGCGCAGAATCCGCGATCCTCGGTGACGGGAGGGGAGACCACGGAGCTCTTGAATAGCACCTTCCAGGCATCCTCGTGCTTTGTTTCGAAGAGCCGGGACAGAGTCTGGTGCTGGGCCGGGTCGAACTCCCACAAGCTGAAAGCCCGTCGTTGACACGGGAGAATCCGGCGGAAGAGCATGACCTAGACTACGGTGACAAGTTTAACCTTCCGGCCGATCAGGTCTTTGATGCAAGTTTGAAGTCCGGTCACTTCCGCCGAATTACCCCACAACAGGCCCATCTCTTTCCAAGATGTGAGCCATGTGGGGATGCCAGATCGGAATTCGGGGGCCGCTGCCCATTCTGGGTCACGCGGCTCAGTGATATAGAACCACCCCGATTGCCACCCTTTGATGGTCTCTACGAAGGCGCCCTTGAGCCATGTAACGTTGGCTATCTTGCCCACCATGGCACCTCGGCACTCCGCTTGGCGGCTGCCCACGACCTTCGGCTTGACGCTGAAGATCTTCAGCCATAGGCAAAAGTGAGGCTGGATGCGGAGGAAGGCCTCGCACACGACGATGAACGCCGAGATGTTGAGGATGAAGTTCGGGGCCAGATCGTGGAAGTCCAAGGCATAGTAGAACATGAGCCCCCGGACGAACGGGTTAAGAGGAAAACCTAGTCCGTGGAGGAAATGGGGAAGAAAAACAACCCTCTCATGGGGCCTGGGGGTGGGGATGAGTTGCCCCACATCTGGAAGCCGGTGCGCGATGTCGTTAGACAGGTATCCGGCCTTCCTCAGCTTTTTGATTTGCCCCTCTGTAACGGAGGAGGCCATCCATCTACCTCCCGCTCCGGACATGATTGGAGAAGGTTGAGGTGGGAAGTGCGGGCTTGGGCGTTGGAGCTCAAGCGCGCAGGGACGGATAAGCAAAGGAGGAAGAAGGCGTAAATGGAAAGGGTAGATTCTTGTCCCCTTATATGGGCGGCCGAAACTACGAGCCCCCACCGGCCTAATAGAACTCGCTTATCTCCCAAGCGCCGCGGTTAATGGAGCAGTTGGGTTACCCACGCCCGTATTGATGAAAATCCCGGAATAAGGGGACACGATCTCTGCTTTGACAAGACGTGCCAAGGAAACCACCTCGCTAAGCGCGATGAGGTGGAACAGTAAAACGATTCGAATAAAAGCTTGGCCGTGGCATGATGTTACGCTGCGGAATAAGTCAGCAGATTAGATTTGTGCGAATATTATTCTCTCTACGGTGGTATGTGGAACTATTTTTTGCAGAGCCGAACACTATCCTTGTGTTCAACATCTTCTATGAAGAATTCGGAGGAGGAACCCGTCTTGCAATGCCGAAGACAATTTGCACGCCGGACTCGTCGTCATTGAAGCCTGGTTCAGGGGATACTGAGGGAGTCCTGGATTAGGGGTGTCCGGATGGCCGGACTATGACCTTTGGACGGACTCCCGAACTATGAATATACAAGATTGAAGACTCCGTCCCGTGTCCGGATGGGACTTTCCTTGGCGTGGAAGGCAAGCTTGGCGATACGATATGAAGATCTCCTGCCATTGTAACCGACTCTCTGTAACCCTAGCCCTCTCCAGTGTCTATATAAACCGGAGAGTTTTAGTCCGTAGGACGAACAACAATCATACCATAGGCTAGCTTCTAGGGTTTAGCCTCTCTGATCTCGTGGTAGATCCACTCTTGTACTACCCATATCATCAATATTAATCAAGCAGGAGTAGGGTTTTACCTCCATCGAGAGGGCCCGAACCTGGGTAAAAACATCGTGTCCCTTGTCTCCTGTTACCATCCGCCTAGACACACAGTTCGGGACCCCCTACCCGAGATCCACCGGTTTTGACACCGACAACGGCCACTTGCAAAAAGTGAGATCTGATGGAGATAATAAGATAAATATATATTTTTGGTATTTTTATGATATAGATTGGAAAGTAAAGATTGCAAAATAAAGTAGATGGGAAACTTATATGATGGAAAATAGACCCGGGGGCCATAGGTTTCACTAGTGGCTTCTCTCAAGATAGCATAAGTATTACGGTGGGTGAATAAATTACTGTCGAGCTATTGATAGAGAAGTGCATAATTATGAGAATATCTAGGCATGATCATGTATATAGGCATCACATCCAAGATTAGTAGACCGACTCTGCCTGCATCTACTACTATTACTCCACACATCGACCGATATCCAGCATGCATCTAGAGTATTAACTTCATAAGAACAGAGTAACGCATTAGGAAAGATGACATGATGTAGACGGATAAACTCAAGAAATATGATATAAACCCCATCTTTTTATCCTCGATGGCAACAATACAATATGTGCATTGCTGCCCCTGTTGTCACTAGGAAAGGACACCGCAAGATTGAACCCAAAGCTAAGCACTTCTCCCATTGCAAGAAAGATCAATCTAGTAGGCCAAACCAAACAGATAATTCGAAGAGACTTGCAACGATAACAAATCATACATAAAAGAATTCAGAGGAGATTCAAATATTTCTCAAAGAAAATCTTGATCAGAAACCCACAATTCATCAGATCTCGACAATCACACCGCAAAAAGAATTACATCGAATAGATCTCCAAGAAGATCGAGGAGAACATTGTATTGAGATCCAAAGAGAGAAAAGAAGCCATCTAGCTAATAACTATGGACCCAAAGGTCTGAGGTAAACTACTCACACTTCATCGGAGAGGCTATGGCGTTTATGTAGAAGCCCTCCATGATCAATTCCCCAGCCGGCGGAGCGCCAAAAATGCTCCAAGATGGGATCTCATGGGTACAGAAGGTTGCGGCGGTGGAAATAGGGTTTCATTGTGCTCCTGGATGTTTTCGGGGTACGTAGATATATATAGGCGAAGGAAGTCGGTCAGGGGAGCCACGAGGGTGGGGGGCGTGCCCACCCCCCTAGGGCGCGCCTCCCTGCCTCGTGCCTTCCTCGGTTGCTTCTTGATGTCCACTCCAAGTCTCCTGGATAGCGTTTGTTCCAAAAATAACTCTCTCAAAGGTTTCATTCCGTTTGGACTCCATTTGATATTCCTTTTGTGCAAAGCACTGAAATAGGCAAAAAACAGCAATTTGGGCTGGGCCTCCGGTTAATAGGTTAGTCCCAAAAATAATATAAAAGTGTATAGTAAAGCCATTAAACATCTAAAACAGGTAATATAATAGCATGGAACAATAAAAAATTATTGATACGTTGGAGACGTATCAGTGTGCATCCAACTTGCTTGCTCACGAAGACCTAGGACACTTTGAGGAAGCCTATCATCGGAATATACAAGCCAAGTACTATAATGAAAAATTCCCACTAGTATATTAAAGTGATAACATAAGAGACTCTCTATCATGAAGATCATGGTGCTACTTTAAAGCACAAGTGTGGTAAAAGGATATTAACATTGTCCCTTCTCTCTTTTTCTCTCATTTTTTTCTTCTTTTTTTCTTTTCAATTTTTTATTTGGTGGGCTTCTTTGGCCCCTTTTTTTCTTTGGACTTCTTTGGCCTCTTTTATTTTTCATAAAGTCTGGAGTCTCATCCAGACTTGTGGGGGAAGCATAGTCTCCATCATCCTTTCCTCACATGGGACAATGCTCTAATAATGGAAATCATCACACTTCTATTTATTTACAATTCAAGAATTACAACTCAATAGTTAGGACAATATATGACTATGTGAATGCCTGCGGCGGTCTACCGGGATATGCAATGAATCAAGAGTGACATGTATGAAAGAATTATAAAGGTGGCCCTACCACAAATACAATGTCAACTACATGATCATGCAAAAGCAATATGACAATGATGGAGCGTGTCATAATAAGCGAAACAGTGGAAAGTTACATGGCAATATATCTCGGAATGGATATGGTAATGCCATAATAGGTAGGTATGGTGGCTGTTTTGAGGAAGACATAAGGAGGTTTATGTGTGATAGGGCATATCATATCACAGGGTTTGGATGCACCGGCGAAGTTTGCACCAACTCTCGATGTGAGAAAGGGCAATGCTCGGTACCTTAGAGGCTTGCAAAAATGCGGAAGGGTAAGAGTACATATAATCCATGGACTCACATTAGTCATAAAGAACTCATATACTTATTGCAAAAGTTTATGAGCCCTTGATGCAAAGTACTACTACGCATGCCCCTAGAAGGATAGATTGGTAGGAAAAGACCATCGCTCGTCCCCGACCGCCACTCATAAGGAAAGCACTCAAGGAACACCCCATGCTTCAAATTTGTCACACAACTTTTACCATACGTGCATGCTATGGGACTTGCCAACTCTAACACAAGTATTTCTAAATTTCACAATTACCCAACTAGGATGACTCTAACATTACCACCTTTATATCTCAAAACAATTATCAAGTATCAAATTTATCATAGTATTCAATGCACTTTATATGATAGTTTTTATTATACCCAACTTGGATGCCCATCATATTAGGACTAGTTTTATAACCAAAGCAAATTACTATGTTGTTTTAAAAGACTCTCAAAATAATATAACTGAAGTGTGAGAGATCAATAATTTCTATAAAATAAAACCACCACTGTGCTCTAAAAATATATAAGTGAAGTACTAGAGCAAAATTTTCTAGCTCAAAAGATATAAGTGAAGCACATAGAGTATTCTAATAAATTCCGATTCATGTGTGTGTCTCCACAAGGTGTATACAGCAAGGACGATTGTGGCAAACTAAAAAGCAAAGACTCAAAGCAAAACACATATCATGTGGTGAATAAAAATATAGCCTCAAGTAAAGTTACCGATGGACGAAGACGAAAGAGGGGATGCCTTTCGGGGCATCCCTAAGCTTAGGATTTTGGTTGTACTTGAATTTTACCTTGGGGTGCCTTGGGCATCCCCAAGATTAGGCTCTTGCCACTCCTTATTCCATAATCCATCAAATCTTTACCAAAAACTTGAAAACTTCACAACACAAAACTCAACAGAAAATCTCATGAGCTCCGTTAGCACAAGAAAACAAACCAACACTTTAAGGTACTGTAATGAACTCATTCTTTATTTATATTGGTGTTAAACCTACTGTATTCCAACTTCTCTATGGTTCA
>NC_041381.1:524428368-524500171 GCF_002162155.2 Triticum dicoccoides | reverse complement strand
AGATTCATCAAAATAAGCAAACAACACACAAATAGAATCTGTCAAAAATAGAATAGTCTGTAGAAATCTGTAACTTTCGAATAAGTCTGGAACCTCAAAAATTCTACCAAATTAGGAAGTTCTAGGTAACTTTTCTATTAATCTTCTGCGAAAAGAATCAACTGAAAATCACGTTTCTGTGATTTATTAAAATTATTCTCGTGCGCACAAAAGTTTCTGTTTTTCAGCAAGATCAAGTTAACTATCACTGTAGGTTATCCTAAAGGTTTTACTTGGCACAATCACTAATTAAAACACAAAACCACATGTAACAAGAGGCTAGATGAATTATTTATTACTAAGCAGGAACAAAAAGCAAAGAACAAAAATATAATTGGGTTGCCTCCCAACAAGTGCTATCGTTTAACGCCCCTAGCTAGGCATTGCCATTTGCATTTCTGCCCCTAACTCGAACCACCTACTCAGATTTGCCCCTAGTTTCAAAGCATGCTCAAATTTGCCCCTCTGCCATTAAGTCACTACTCAGAAATGTCCTTCCTATGCATAGGCATTTTATGAACCACCCTCTAGCTAGTAGTGACTTAACGGCAGAGGGGCAAATCAAAGACAAGAATTAAATCACAAAGAGAGCATCATATAACATGTGACAAACACATCTAAATCTAACATACTTCCTATGCATAGGAATTTTATAATCAAACAAATTATCATAGCAAGCAAGCAAAATTAGGAAATGCAAGGAAGAAGAAAGAGACGATAGCAATCTCAACATGACGAGAGGTAATTAAGTAAGATAAAAATTTCTACAACCATATTTTCCTCTCTCATAATAATTACATACAGGATCATAAGGAAATTCAACAATATAGCTATCACAAAACATATTCTTAACATGATCCACATGTATGCGAAGTTGACACTCTGCCAAAATAGTGGGATTAACATTAACTAAAGTCATGACCTCTCCAAACCCACTTTTATCAAAAAACTTCATAAGATTGATCATTCTCCAAATATATGGGATCTAAAGTTGACTCTCTTCCAAACCCACTTTCAGTAATATTGCAAACACTATTATCAATCTTATATTCATCATGGGGCTTAAATAAATTTTCAAGATCATAAAAAGAATCACCCCAATCATGATCATTGCAACAAATAGTAGACATAGCAAAACTAGCATCCCCAAGCTTGAGGTCTTGCATATCATTAACACAATTGGCATTAAGAGAATTTATAATAACATCATTGCAATCATGCTTTTCATTGAAGGAACTATCAAGTATGGGTGCAATAGCAACGATCTCATGTTTAACATAAGTTACTATAGCAAATTCATCTCCATAAATATTGGGATCTTGGCCACAAGAATAGCAAGCATCATGTTCATCTAGGGATATTTCAATCAAATCATCGGAATCATAATTATCTATAGATTCGTGCATATCATTATTTTCCTCCAAAGCAATGGGCATTCTCTCAATCAATTCCTTAACATAGGCATTATGAGCATAGTTTTCATAGCAATATTTAAGTATGTTAGAATTTTCAGATTTGTACAGAGTAATATCATACTTTTCAATCAAAGAAGCAACTTCATGAGCACCCTTAAAAACGACAAATTCTTCAATTTGTTCGATATCATAGTAACTGTAAACACCCTTTCCATAAGAATATAAGATTTCATTATCATTAAACTCACATAGGTAGGGAAGGTGTTTTTTAGGATTGTTAGAGCAACAAGTAAAATCATAAATTTCACAAAGATTCCAAGCATAGCATAGCAAACTATTTATTTGATACCATGAGACCTTCCCCTTTTCAGACAAACGGTGATGCACAAAATGAGCATGCTCATCTAAAGATTTCCCATCAACTAGGATAGCTGGGGTTTCAGCACGAGCGCATAAGGATCGAAGATGATCCAAGTAGAACTGTTTAAGTGGATCCATATCAATAGATTTTTCGCAAGCAAAGATGCAAGCACATAGAAGGCACATGGAGACACAAGCAAACATAAGATCGAAAGAAAGAAGGGCAAATAAAACGGCAAGAGTGAAGTGGGGGAGAGGAAAACGAGAGGCAAATGGCAAATAATGTAATGCAAGGGATAAGAGTTTGTGATCGGTACTTGGTATGTCTTGACTTGTGCTTAAGCTCCCCAGCAACGGCACTAGAAATCCTTCTTGCTGCCTCTTGAGCATGAGTTGGTTTTTCCCTTGAAGAGGAAAGGGTGATGAAGCAAAGTAGCGTATGTATTTCCCTCAGTTTTTGAGAACCAAGGTATCAATCCAGTAGGAGGCTACACGCAAATCCCTCATACCTACACAAACAAATAAGAACCTTGCAACCAACACGATAAAGGGGTCGTCAATCCCTTGTTATTTGAAAATCAAACCACCCTTTTCATACATATAAATTTGGCCCACATGCAAGTGTGTTCATGTTCTGACCCTCTCCCGCGTCATTTTTCACCAAATTTATGAACATTAGACAAGTCGGATGACGCAACAGACATGGTTCACTCAAACTAACTGTATGCCACACCGGTGCCCCTGCTACGCACACATCCGCATAGTATATTGGGCTCCACGAGGCCCCCCCTCTCAAAAATATCTACCCGCCTCATGGGTTTTTCTATTTCATAACACACGGTTGTTATCTCCGGACCGTGTGGCGATGTTTCTTCTTCCCAATCCCACCTGCATCCTTAGAAAATATATGCCCGCCTCCAGGAGGGTTTTTCTGTCTCATAACATGCGGTTGTTATCTCAGGACCGTGTGTGATGTTTCTAGTTCACAATCCTACCCGCCCCTGGAAAATATCTGCCCGCCTCGAGGAGGTTTTTTTTGTTTCATAACATACAGTTGTTATCTCCGTACCATGCGCAATATTTCTTGTTCTCAGTCCCGCTTGCCCCTAGAAAATACCTGCCCGCCTTGAGGGTTTTTCTGTTTCATAACACACGGTTGTTATCTCCGGACCGTGTGCAATGCACCATCATAAAAAATTTCAATAGCCCCGACATTTCACTCCCGCGTAGTAAAGTTTTCAGTACCCGCATCATTTCCTCAAACACCCCCCTCCGCAAACACACACACACACACACACACACACACACACACCAAAACCTCCTCTGGCGCGCACGCACCCACACACCCTCTCTTGCTCGAAACCCTAGCAAGGTCCCCGCCGCTGCCGCCGCCGCGAGACCTCCATTGTCAACATCTGTCGGTTTTCCCGTGTAGCTTACCCACCGATCTCCATACCAAGGCCACCGTGAGTTTCTTAGATGAAGCCTGCCAAATGCCCCTTTTCCCACAGATCCCCATCCCCCACTCTAGAGCGTCGCACCCTAAGCCTGGCTACGCTTCCCGTTGAGCTCGAGGAGTGACTGGTCCAAAAGAGGTGTATCGTGGTCTCTTAGCCCGACGTCACCGAGGAAGCTGGCGACCATTACTGGCGACAGGCACTCAAGCAGCAGGCTAGAGTATGCGGGCATGTCTTGGTCGCCCGGTATGACATCGAGGTCATCAACGGTGGCGTCCTGAGGCGGGCTATGTCGCATGTTAAGTTGCCCACCCCCAACCCCTTGGTTTCAACTGCCGTCGATCTCATCCATGGCCACCCCGTTGATCTCCTCTGTCTCCCTGTCAACAACTTTCCATCCTACATCGCCATTGAGCCCCTTTTGTCATTTTTGAAGGACATGTTCTGTGACACTGGCTTGTGATCCACAGCTTCCAAGTTAGACCTCATCAACGGCGACCACGAGGAGGGCACCCTCTCCGGCTCTTCCAAGGGGAAAGAGCCCGTCTGCTCTTCCAAGAGGAAAGAGCCCGTCTGAGACATCAGGGAGGGCACCCTACAGTCGTGCTCTTCCAAAGGGAAGGAGCCCATCTGCGACAACATGGAACGCATCCCGGGTCCGTGCTCTTCCCGAGGGAACGAGCCCATCTATGACAAGTGAGGAAACCCATGATTTGTTTTCTCATGCCTCTTCACAGGGGGAAACCCATGATCTGTTTTGTCGAGTCCCTTTTGTAGTGTAGTGAGAATATGTCCAGTTTTAATTGCTATATCTAGTTGTTTGCAGTATGCCTTGTTTATTTCAGTTGTTCACAATGCGATGCTCAATATGTGCAATTATTTACTATGTAGTACATTTCATCAATCATGTTGTAAACATACCGATAGGAATGCATATATTTGCTTCCGTTAAGCCTGTTATAGCTAGCATATGCCTCCTTTAAAGTTTTTCTATTATTCTGTTTTTTGTAGTTAGCATATGTCAAGTTTCAAATGCTATCTTTGGTTGTTCGTAGTATGCCTCATTTATTCCATTTATTGACAACGTGATGTTCTATATGTGCAAGTATGAACAATGCAGTTCAATTTCATCAGTACCAGTTTCAACAATACCACTTCGACCTTGTTTGTTTTGGATTCTGGGACCAGATTTAGCTTTTCCAGTGAAGCCGAATCTAGAATCCAAAACAAACAGCCATTTGGAATCGGATTTGCTAGTGAAGCTGAATCTGGATTTGGGTCATTTTTAGTGCAATTTCCTGAAGCACCTCAAAGTTTTCTTCAGTTGTAAAGCTGATTCGCAAAAATAGCTTGTCCACTGAGGCGAATCCATAGGATTAAAATCCAAGAGAAGCTAAAACAAACAGGGCATGAATGACTGCATTTGGTTGCTGCATCTTGTAGTTAAACACGCCTTTCCATTTTTATTTAACAATAACCTGTGTACTTAGACTGGCAAAATACCAGTTTGAATGACTATGTTTGCTTGTTGTTAGATGTTAGACCTATTGCAGTTAACACACCTTTCCACTTGTTTTGCTTTACTAGTGTGCTTAAACCTGCACACTGAAGCTATCTTTTGGAGATTATTTTGTTTTCCATGCATAATTTTATTTGATGTTTAGCCTGTTGTGCTTAACATGCTTCTCGATGTACCTACAAAGGACAATTTTGGGAGCGACAGTTGTTTTCCATCGAGGTTAGTTTCAGCCCTGCCTTATATATGCTCACTGTTTGTAACATCCCGGTTCTCGAAATGTTTAAGAAACAAATTTCAACGAAAATCAGGGCAAGAAAGTTTTGTTTGTTTTCTTTGATAGAAAAGCTTAATTGGACTTTTATTATTTAGAGGATTTAATTTGTTTTAATGTGAACTTAAATTTAAATTGAGTTTTCTTCTTCTCTTTTAGTTGGGTTTTGTTTTTCTCTCTTCATCATATTAAATTATGCATGTTTGTATATTTCTTTGGAGTTTCCGAAGTCATTTTTTTGAGCCTCTATTATGTTTCTACTTTTTCCATAAACGAAACTCATTTCTTTTCTCCCACACATTAGAAGTCTCTCTCTTCTTGGGTGCAGCCCAAACCTTTGTTTGTTCCATCCAAATTGAATGGGTCTAACCCAATCTGCTCCTCACTTCTTTACTTTTCTACAAACCGAGTTGGCCACGCCCATTCCATTTTCCTCTTCCCTCTTTCCACTTTCCCACTTGGGCGTGGCCAAACTGCCCATCTCTCTTGCTAGTAGGTTTTTTCCCTCTAGTTAGGGTTTCATCCTCTCGAGGCGATTCTGATCACCATCATTGAGATCGTAATCTTCCCTACCTCCGGCATGTCTTCATGCCTCCTCTCATCGAGCGGGGGTGCAGGGACGCCCTGGTCCAGGAGGGGCTGGGGAGGAGGGCTCTAGGGCTATCTACAAGAGCTCAGTGCTTTCTCATCGGGCTAGGGTTTTCGAGTTTTGCCATGGTGTCTGACGGAGCTTCGGGGTTGCGGTCAGCGGCGCCGCCCGAGACGGACGATGTGACATCACTGATGAGGGAGTTAGGTCTTCTAGAGGAGGATCTTGACAATGTGGTGTATTATGAGAAGTAGGCGCCGCCAGAGGCGTCGTTATGGATGGCGCTGGTCAGGGTGCACTCGCCCAAATCATACAACCAATATTGTTTTTTGGGAATATGAGAGCAGCGTGGGATCTCGCACAGGAGGTGCAGTTCAAACCACTCGAGGATAATCTGTATACAACCCAATTTTCATGTCTGGGAGATTGGGAGAGAGTAACACGTGATGGTCCATGGCACTTCCGAGGAGACACCGTTATTCTGAAACCATATGATGGGTTGGCCAAACCGTCGACAGTTCAACTTGACACTATCGAGATTTGGGTGTAGATACATGATGTGCCACCACTCTATGCTCATCTGGTTCCATCTCTAGCTCAAAATGTGGGAGAAGTTCTATATGCAGAACCCCAATCGTTTGACTTTGTGGGGAACTTCCATCGGGTTTGGGTTCAGATCGATTTCAACAAACCCTTGAAGAATGCAGTCTCTATGATAAGGGACGGAAAGCGCCAGATATATCATGTGAGATACGAGAAGCTTCCCGATTGGTGTGCGGTCTGTGGTAAGTTGGGTCACCTCTTCAAAGAACATGGCAGTGGGATTCATCCTCCAATAGCCTTAGTTTTCAAAGATCTCAAAGCTTCTTGGGCCATGCGTACTGGACACGGTCCAGGAGGGGGCCATGGTCGGAGGGGAGGCCAAAGAGGAAGCCGAGGAGCTAGGGGAAACGTCTCTTTCTCTTACCAAGATGGGGGAAGCAAGGAGCAGGCAGATTATACATCCGAAGCTGATGTGGACATGACAGAGGCTGATTATGTAAGGAAGAGGACACAAGTGCAACAAGGGACGCAACCGAGCCTGAGTGCAGGTGGCCATGGGGCGGCCCTAGCCCTGCCACCTCCCATTTATCCCATTAGTCCTAGCAGCAAACAGGTCTTGAAGAGGGCCAAAACACATGAGGCAGCAAAAGAACAAAAGAAGGGAGATCTTGGCAAGGTCGTGTGAGCGTTAGTGGGCTCCTTCGAGGAGCGCCGCCCGGCCCAATGAACATTTTCTGTTGGAACTGTCGTGGTGCGGGTAAAGCTGCGACAGTCTGTGAACTTCGTGATTTCGCGAGGCAATTTACCCCTTCCCTTTTGTGCATTGTTGAAACTCAGAGTGAACGTGCTAGGGTAGAAACTTTAGCTGGAACTTTGGGCTTTGACAACTCTTATGATGTTAGTAGTCAAGGTAGGAGTGGTGGAATAGGTTTGTTTTGGAATAACTCAATAAAGGTGGAAGTTCTTGGTTACTCTTTGTATCATTTAGATGTGTCTATTGAGGAACAGGATGCAGGAAAGTGGAGAATGACATGCGTTTATGGAGAGGCACATACACATATGAGGCATCACACATGGACAACTTTGAAAAATATTAGTACTTTGAGCGATCTTCCCTGGCTCTGTATGGGGGATTTCAATGAGGTTTTATGCCCAGATGAACATCAAGGAGTTGGCTAGCGTAGCAATGCCTAGATCCAAACCTTCAGAGAAGTCCTTAATGTTTGCATGTTGCTTGACCTTGGCTATAAAGGCAATTTTTGGACCTTCGAGAAGAAAGTAACAGGAGGGAGCTATACAAGATGCAGACTTGACAGAGCTCTCGTAAACGCGTCATGGCTGGCCAAATTTCCGCGGGCCACGGTCACGCACTTGACCGGGGTTACATCAGATCATGCCCCTCTACTCTTAGAGCGGGATGTGGAAAATAACGAGCGGACATAGAAACCATTCAGGCACGAGCTCATGTGGGAGGCGCACGAGACTTTCCTTGACATAGTAACTTCGGGATGGAGGGCTGGTCCTCCATGCACGTCTGTGGCAGCGCTACGCCACAAGTTGCGGGATCTGGTGACTAACTTGCAGCGGTGGAGCCGGGATACGTTCGGGAGTGTCAGGAAAGAGATTAAAAAACTCAAACAGATGTTAGAGGATCTCAAAAACGACCCAGCAAGAACGGGTCCTTCCCATGTCGAGCTAAAAATCAGTGAGAAGTTGATTGAGATATATCACAGTCAGGAGATTATGTGGCGTCAGAGAGCCAGTGTAGAGTGGCTTTCGGCAGGAGACAAAAACACACAAAAAATTCACCTTTGAGCCAGTCTTCAACGAAAGAAAAATATGATTACGGCACTACAGAATTCTATGGGAGTGGAGATATCTGAGCCAACAGAGCTAAAGGTATTAGCTAATGATTTTTACTAGTCTTTATATCTTTCTGAAGGTGTACCAAACATGGATGCGGTGCTTGACCATGTGCCGAGGAAGGTGATAACTGAGATGAACTCAAACTTGTGTGCCCCATATACCAATGAAGAAGTCGAGATTGCTTCATTTCAGATGTTTCCAACAAAGGCTCCAGGCCCAGATGGTTTTCCTGCTCACTTTTACCAAAGACATTGGGAGGTTTGCGGTGATGAAGTAACAAATATAGTGCTCAGGATAGTAAAGGGCGAGGAGAGCCCAGAATCTGTAAATGATCCAGTATTGGTATTGATTCCTAAGGTAATGACCCCTCAGTTCTTGCTCAATTCTGACCTATAAGTCTATGCAATGTTCTGTATAAAATAGCCTCGAAAGTGATAGCCAACAGGTTGAAGAAGATTTTGCCTGACATAATCTCTAAGGAGCAGTTTGCCTTTGTCCCTGGGAGGCTTATTACTGATACATCATATGTGCTTATGAGTGCTTACATTTTATGAAAAGGTCGAGAGCAAAGTCAAACAGTTTATGTGCTCCAAAGCTGGACATGATGAAGGCATATGATAGACTGGAGTGGGCATATCTCAGAGGTATCATGACTAAACTGGGTTTTGATCTACATTGGATAGATGTGGTCATGGGCATGGTCTCTTCAGCCTCCTTTTCAGTTTGTTTTAATGGCGAGAAGCTTGACTCTTTTATACCCACGCGTGGTATCCGGCAGGGAGATCCAATCTCCCCCTACTTGTTCTTGATTGCAGCAGAGGGCCTCTCGTGCCTCCTTAAATCAAGTTCTCAGTTGTCTCTTACAGGTATCCAGGTGGCCCCCTCGGCTCCCACCATCAACCACCTCTTGTTTGCAGATGATAGCCTGTTGTTATTTAAGGCAAGTGGGAAGAGCTCAACTATGGTGTCAATCCTTCTTGATACTTATTGTTCTGCTTCTGGACAATGGATCAACAATGAAAAAACCTCTATTTTGTTCAGCAAGGGTTGCCCAGTACAGACAAGAGAAATTGTCAAGAACAATTTTCAAGTACAAAACGAGTCTTTGAGTGAACGTTACCTAGGAATGCCTACAGATGTTGGCCACTCTAAAAACGGTACGTTCAAATATCTTCGGGATCGAGTGTCACTGGTAGAAAAAGGGTCAAATGTGAAGCACATTAGTGCCGATTTGTAAAAAAACCGGCACTAATGTGATCAATAGTGCCGGTTCATGGCTGCGATCAATAGTATCGGTTCGTGTTGAGCCTTTAGTACCGGTTCGTGCCATGAACCGGTACTAAAGGGGTAGTGGCAGGCTGGCGTCAGGCCGGGTCCCCACGAGCCCCTTTAGTACCGATTTGTGTTACCAACCGGTATTAGAGGTCTAACCTATAGTACCGGTTCGTGCCACGAACCGGTACTAAAGGGGACAAGCCTTTAGTACCGGTTCGTGCCACGAACCGGTACTAAAGGGGCCAATTTTCAAACTCTACCCCCCCCCCTTGTGTATCACCATTTCAGTTTTGAAAAAATCAAAAGAAAATGATAAAAACTTCAAAAAATAAAATCCTTCGAGAGGTAGTTATATTACTATATCTACTGGTTAGGAAAATTTGAAAACTTAAATTTGGACATGTTTTGCAAAAAGTGTAGGGAAAAATGTAAAACGGCTATAACTTTTGCATACGATGTCGGAAAAAAACGTGTAATATATCAAAAAATTCAGCACGAAAATCCGCATCCGATGGAGACCGCCTACGGCCTGTTTGGAATTTTTTAGAATCCTCAAATTCGAAAAGGAAAAAAAGATACGGTCAAATTTCAGTTTTTTTAAAAAAAATTGGTTAAATTTGGTCAAACTACTTATTGAAGAAGTATTAATGTTACTACATAATTATTCAAGAATATTAGTGTTACTAAATAATTATTTCAATTTTTTGAATTTTGGTCAAACTATGGTCAAACTATGGTCAAACTTATTCAAGAAATATTAGCGTTACTAAATAATTACTGTTTTTTTAGAATAATAGTTTCAAACTCAAACGGTGAAATGTGTGACTTCATGCTCAAGCTAAACTCCTGAGGGTTAATAGGATTGACATCTTACTATTGTCAGGAAAACAACAAGTGCAGACTCGGAACGAAGGAGAATAGAACCGGAAAGTTAAGCGTGCTCGGGCTGGAGTAGTGAGAGGGATGGGTGACCGGTCGGGAAGTTAGATGATTTGGAATGAGTGATCCACACTTGAGCAATTAAGAGAGGTGATTAGAGACTAAATCATCAAATAATTCAGAAAAAATAAAAATCGAAAAAAAAATCAAATTTTTTTCCAAAATAACACCAACCGGTACTAAAGGTCCCCCATACTAGGGCGCGAGCTCACGCCACGTGGTGGCACTTTAGCGCCGGTTCGTGCCGAACCGGTACTAAAGGGGGGGGGGGCTTTAGTGCCCACACTTTAGTGCCGGTTCCATAACTGGCACTAAAGGCCCTTACAAACCGGTTTTAAAGCTCCGTTTTCTACTAGTGTGTGGGAGAAGATTAAGGGGTGGATGGAGAAGTTACTTTCAGCTGCTGGTAAAGAAGTTTTGATCAAATTTGTTGCTTAAGCTATACCAGTCTACTCCATGGCTTGCTTTAGATTACCACGAGGCCTTTGTGACAGCATCATGTCTATCATTCGACAATTCTGGTGGGGTTCCAAGCATGCAAAGAGAAAGCCCAGTTGGGTGGCGTGGGACATAATGACTATGCCGAAGCACATGGGGGGGCTAGGTTTCCGTGACATGGAGATTTTCAACCTTGCCCTACTAGCAAGGCAGGCATGGCGCACCCTAACAGATAGCAACTTGCTCAGCGCCAGAATCCTCAAGGCAGTTTACTTCCCACACTGCTCTCTCCTTCAAGCAGAACTAGGATCGCACCCATCCCAGATATGGCAGGCGATTTTGGATGGTCATGACATCCTAGGCCAAGGGGTCATCAGGAGAATTGGAGATGGGGAGGCGACCGATATTTGGCGGCATAATTGGATCCCACGTGGTGGTCTTAAGCGACCCATATGCTCTCTCGTTCAGAACCCGCCGGCGAGAGTGGCGCAGCTTATAGATCCAACATCGGCAACATGGAATGAAAACCTGGTACGTTCGGTGTTCACCCACTTTGATGCGGAAGAGATACTATGGATTCCGCTATGCACTCGTCGGGTGGGAGATTTCTGGACCTGGCATGAGGAGCTTCGAGGAAATTTCAGCGTTCTTTCTGCTTACTGAATGATACTAAAAATGAAACACAGCAGGGAGGCTTGGTTAGCTGAGGAGGACGGTACATCTTATGAGCATCAAGACACCAAGAAGTGGTCCATGATCTGGCACATGCAAGTACCATCCAAACTTAAGGTGTTCGTATGGCGGCTAGCCCGTCATTCCATGCCCATGGGCTTGGTCCTCAAACATCGTCACATGGCAACAGATGACACTTGTTCGCTATGTGGGGCGACTGATACATGGAAACATGCTCTCATTTCATGTCCGATGGCAGCAAGTGCTTGGGCTTTGGCTCCGGATGAGTTGGTCCAGCATATGGTTGAGCGCGAGGAAGATGGTCCGAAGGAGTGGATGTTTGCACTACATGAAATATTGACGAATGACCTTTTCGATCGCCTGGTGGTGACGCTCTGGGCACTCTGGTATGCGAGGCGTAAAGCAATTCACGAGAATATATTTCAGGCACCATACTCTATCAACAACTTCATATCAAAATATTTGGATGAACTACGAGTGACCCACCAGAGGCAATCTTCCTCGACCCCTTCTACCAGTGTGCTGGCTTGCACCGCCATCAGGTTACGCGAAGTTTAACGCTGACGCAGCAGTAACCAGAAATGGTGGGACAGTGGGGGTGATTTGTAGAGACAACAGAGGTATGTTTATGGGAGCCTCGACTCTTTCCTTTAGATACATTGTGGATCCCGCAACTTTGGAAGCACTTGCTATTAAAGAGGCACTTGCTATTAAAGAGGCACTTGCACTGGCGGATGATCTCTATCTGAGGCGCATCCAAGTTGCATCGGACTGCAAAAAGGTGGTGCAGGACTTACATAAGGAGAATTTGGCAAGCTACGGAGCAGTCATTCATGAGATAGTTGAACATTCTTTAGCTTTTGATTTCTGTAATTTCAGTCATGAGTTTAGGAGCTCAAATTTTGAAGCTCACAACTTAGCGAAGCATGCTTTATCTCTCGGTGGTGGCCACCATGTTTGGTTAGGTCATCCTGGGAATTTACCATCCATCCCTGTAAACATTGTGACGACTTAATAAAAGCTTCCTGATGTTGCCTAAAAAATCTCTCTTGCTAGCGAGCATCTGCTCTCCCTCCTTCTGTACGTTCACAATGACATGAAGAGAAACAGCCACCTACACGTACACAGGAAACTCCTGCATCCTTCTTTAATTCCTCTTTCCTTCCTTATTTCTCTCCACTTTCCATCTTCCAATGCCAACCCAAGCGCTTCTCCTTCCTCACGGCTCCACCCACACTTGAAGGTACATGCGCACAAGAAGCTGAAACGTACAGGCACTAGCACCCCTGATTCTCTCAACCGTTCTCAAATCCGTGAGTACATATATGTGTGCCCCTTGCTCCTCTTCCACACCCATATCAACTCCTCCCTTCTCCCTTCCTCGATCTCTCCAAAACTCTCTCCGAACTGCTGCTATTCCATGGATGCCGGTGCTCGTTCCCGGTGGCGTAGACCATCTCCATCAGCACCCTTGCGCCCCAAGGTCCCTCTCCAAACCACGGATCCATTCAGAGAAGAACGAACACGTTCCGTCGACCACACGTGAAGAATTCCGCATGTTCGTCTACACTGTTCTTCAAGTTCTTCGCGTCATTCTGTCAAACTCGGTGAGCCTCTATCAAATTCATGTTGCGCGCGTACTCATCATCATCTAGTCTATCCCGCGGACATCATCGTTCATCCTATCTATAGCATTGCTCGCGTTGATGCATGAATGGATGTCATCAACATGTCCGCGTACTTTTTAGTTCCTTGCATGATGTTGTGTTCAACATATGATTTGTTTCTCATACCCATAGTAATCCCATGGTGGGGTTCGATCGCTAGTTTTACCAATAAAATTTTAGTATAGATTTTGTAGTAATCATTTTTCTGCCAAGATTGAAGTGGGTTTGTTCATCGATTAAATTTTGTGTAAATATGTATGCTTGTGATATGCCTAGGAATGCACGATATTTGCCCCATAATTTTTGTGTCATACGACTTGCTTGATTTATTTATATTACCTATTATAGTTATATATTTTCTATCATGTGGTACGTAGTCGTATGATATAGCTATATACAAGTTTATGAGAATTATTATCATGGGTAGTAGTTGTTCCATGAACTTTTGTGTTCGTTCGATAATTTTTATAAGTTCATGACATGCCTAGGAGTCATTCCTAATTATTCTATAATTTTAGGAGTTAGATGTGACTGACTAGATTTATTGTATGTATTTGTTTTATTTACCCATTATAGTTTTATACATTGTCTTGTCTTGTTTTTTTACATCATGTAGTCCTCTCTTGTGCATGCGTACAATTTTTGTAAAGGTTCTCAATGCTTATAATTTAATAGGATTATTCTAGGCTTTGCTTTGTTTATCGAATCATAAAGTACTTCATGTCTTATTTTATTTTTATTTAGCATGGCGATGTTTTAGATATGTTTTCAATATTCATTTACATCCATGTAGTATCTGTGTTTCATATAGTTGAAATCATGCCATGCCTATGATAGTGGTCTGCCAGTCTATTCTATTGTTATTTGGTTTCTTAAAAATAGTTGTCATGAAATGGTATGATTGTCAGTGTCAAAACCGGCGGATCTCAGGTAGGGGGTCCCGAACTGTGCATCTAAGGCTAATGGTAACAGGAGGCTGGGGACATGATGTTTACCCAGGTTCGGGCCCTCTCGATGGAGGTAACCCTACTTTCTGCTTGATTGATCTTGATGATATGAGTATTACAAAAGTTTATCTACCACGAGATCGTAGAGGCTAAACCCTAGAAGCTAGCCTATGATCATGATTGTTGTTGTCCTACGGACTAAACCCTCCGGTTTATATAGACACCGGAGGGGGCTAGGGTTACACAGAGTCGGTTACAGAGAAGGAGATCTAACATCCGAATCGCCAAGCTTGCCTTCCACGCAAAGGAGAGTCCCATCCGGACATGGAACGAAGTCTTCAATCTTGTATCTTCATAGTCCAACAGTCCAGCCAAAGTATATAGTCCGGCTGTCCGGATACCCCCTAATCCAGGACTCCCTCAGTAGCCCCTGAACCAGGCTCAATGACGGTGAGTCCGGCGCGCAGATTTTCTTCGACATTGCAAGGCGGGTTCTTCTCCAAATCCAGAGTACCTGTCATAGCGAACAGTGTCCAGCTTCCCATTAATGTTGTACTACTCGCCTTATGTGCTTCAATAATGGCTATCTCCACGTGTCGAGTCAATACGAGGAGCCGGAGCATTTTTACATTTGCCACCCTAACCCTGTAAGCGAACCGTCTATTTGAAGAGACAGGGATCCTCAGATCCAAATCTCACCATCTTCCCCCAAGCAAGAATTCAATAGAGCGCGTCTGGAAAAAACCATCCCATCATGGCCGGTCGCCGCAGCTCCTCTTCTCGCACCCTTAGCTCTAAGCCAGGGGATTGGGAAAAGTGTTCTGTCCCCCATAGCTGATTAGTAGAGTTGCAGACCCAAGGGTTTCTTCCACCTGCATACATGGTCCCCGTCCGAGCCGGACTAGCCACCTACAATGGCGGGGAGCAAGCGGAGAGCTTTCCTAACCCATCTCAGGGGGAGCGGGTATGCCTTGTCCCATATTTGCTGAGGGGACTCGGGTTTCCAATCCACCCATTCCTCCGCGGGCTCCTGGAGTTCTACGGCCTCCAGCTACATAATTTCACCCATGCCTCCGTACTGCACATCGCAGGTTATGTTGCCCTTTGCGAGCTATTTCTGGGCTGCGAAGCTCAATTCGAGTTATGGCAGAGGCTATTCTGCCTCGTCCCTCGTAATCAAGAGGGATCTATATATCAAGTGGGCGGAGCCGAAATATGGCGCGTCGCCCAGATTGGATACTTGTCCGGCACTCCAAAGAAGGCATCCGAAGACTAGCCTTCGGAGTGGTTTTATGTAGAGGACGTTCCCCTTTCGGACCCAATCCGGACGGGCCTTCCTGAGTTCACTAACGCTCCATTGAAGAAACGCTAAAGTTGGCGCCCCCGGAGCCCCTAGGAGGAAGTCAACAGAGAAGTCCTTTACCTGATGGGAAGGATAAAAATACTGGCCCAATCAGGACTAACAATAATCAAAGTTATGTCAATATGCATAATGCGAGGGGTGCAGCCACTTCAATATCGGGGGAAACCCATGTGGCACTTCAACGGAGAAGACGATGCCACCCGCTGCGGTCGTAAAGGTCCGGACTCCGCCACCGCTCTGGCAAGAATATTGTCTGATTTGTATACAGGAGAAGAAGAGGAGTTCCTCCGCATTAAGCCGCGGGATGGATTTTCCATGTACAACCCCCCAAGCTGGGTAAGCTGTCATCCTTTACTCAACTCTATCCATTCTTGAATCCTTTGTCACAATCATTTACCTTGCTATTTCAAAGCAGGAACTGAAAAAGGTCGTGAAAGAGTTCAACAGCCCATCTCCGCAGCCAGAGGATCCTTGCCAGGCTCTCGACCCCGGACTTGAAGAAGATCCGGATATATCTGTGGAGCTTGTCGATGGGACATTCTACCAGACAAGATGTGACGGCACCTTGGTGGCCATCATCGCCGATTATCCCGGGATGCGCCCCGTATCACACCTAAGTAGAGCTGATGTCCTAACTTCCAAGAAGGATCCCTTCTTTATACCATACCTTATACACACATATTGCACTTTTATAGAAACGGCCGTCGGGAAGCCGCGCTGGGCCCATGGGGGCTCATCAGCAAAGGTCACCTAGGCCAGGCAGGCTTAAGAGGAAGGTGGTTAGGATTGAGACGCCGTCGTAGAGGTACAATTTAAACTTGCTCCGTGATTATCATCATTGAAATATAACAGCGTCCATTATGTCCTCGCAGAAAGAGTAGTCACCGGACTATATCCGGAGACCCTGCCAGCCATGCCTCCGCCAGCCGTATTCCAGAACCGGACTCACAAGTGGAGGTTGATGTGAGGACAACGCCGAATTGTCCTCCTACAGAGGATGCAGACAGGTTCTCCATTATGAATTCCGAAGTGGAGAGTGCCATGAATCACCGGCGCCGACGGGCCGTACTCCACGATTGTATTATTTTCGAAGAGGCGTTCAATGCCTTCAATTCGGGAGACGCATACATCTGAGCTGCTCATGATGGACTCGCCCGAGCGACGGACCAGTATGCAAAGGATATACGCATAAGAAAATTTGATAAGTATGTATATCAGTAGCCCCTGAGACTTGAAACAGTTGGCACAACTGATTTAAGGATCATTGTATGCATAGGTGCTTGTAGAGAAGAATACCCATTTATCTCAAGAGCTAGAGGAATGCAAGACCCAGCTGAGGGTCGTAGTTGCCAAACTAGAGGAATCCCAGAAAGCCTCATCTGGTAATACTTGTCTTGATAAAGAAATTTTAAGGACGCATACGAGTTAGTATTCGGCATGCTTTACAAATCTAACAAAAGATTCTGCAGACAATCCCGGAGAGAAACCGGAGATCATAAAAGATAATGAGCCACATGTCCGAAGACAGCTAAAGGCTGGCGAGCGTGTGCTTACATAGGTTAGGCAAGAGAAAAATAATCTCCAAGATGCCAATATCCGGCTGATCATCGAATTACCAGATGTTTGAGCTCAGCTTGTGGACTCCTGAAAGCACAAGTGCTCCCTGGGTGGTTTTGATAATTAATGTCAACATATCTCTTGTTGGACTAACACTTTTACCTAGTATGTTTCAGAGAAGTCCAACAATGGAGTGGCATGGACTAAAGGATGTGGAACCCCTTCAAGACGCTAAGGACAAAGGATTGGCTCAAGCTACAAGCTCAAGACTCTACATTTTATATTTTAGTGATCCAATATCACATTGAGTCTATAGGAAAAGCCAATACTATCAAGGAGGGATAAGGTGTTGTTTAATGAGTTTCTTGCTCCACAGTGCTTAGTGATATGCTCCAAAGCCCTCAACTACTTCCTCACATCCACATATGACCTAAACCTAAAGTCAAAATTGGCCCCACCGATTCTTTCTATCTGGCGCCACCGAGTTCAGATGTCATAGCCACAGCCACAAACCCTAGGCAAACCGGTCTCACCGATAGGGATCTCGGTCTCACCGAGATGGGATTGTAATCTCTCTCTATATGTCCATTGCCAAAACCGATCTCACCGAGTTTGAGCAATCGGTACTACAGAGATTACAATGCAAACTCTCTTGATAACTTATTACCAAAATTGGTCCCACCGAGTTTGAGTAATCGGTCCCACCGAGTTTGCCTGACCAACTCTCTGGTTAGCTTATTACCAAAATTGGTCTCACCGAGTTTGTGTAATTGGTCTCACCAGGATTACGTTATGCCCTAACCCTAACCATATCGGTCCTACCGAGTTGCATGTCGGTCCCACCGAAAATCCTAATGGTCACTAGGTTTACTAAATCGGTCTGACCGAGTTTGTTGATTCGGTCCCATCGAGATTGGTAAATTGTGTGTAACGGTTAGATTTTGTGTGGAGCCTATATATACCCCTCTACCTCCTCTTCATTCGTGGAGAGAGCCATCAGAACAAGCCTACACTTCCAACTTGTTGTTTATGAGAGAGAACCACCTACTCATGAGTTGAGGCCAAGATATTCCATTCCTACCATATGAATCTTGATCTCTAGCCTTCCCCAAGTTGCTTTCCACTCAAATATTCTTTCCACCAAATCCAAATCCTGTGAGAGAGAGTTGAGTGTTGGGGAGACTATCCTGTGAGAGAGAGTTGAGTGGTGGGATAGACAAGGTTGCTTCTTCATGGACCCTTCTTGGGTGGAGCCCTCCGTGGACTGGTGCAACCGTTACCCTTCGTGGGTTGAAGTCTCCATCAACGTGGATGTACGATAGCACCACCTATTAGAACCATGGCTCAAAAATCACCGTGTCTCCAAATTGCGTTTGAAATCTCAAAACCCTTCCCTTTACATTCTTGCAAGATGCATGCTTTACTTTCGATGCTCATATACTCTTTGCATGCTTGCTTGAATTGTGTGAAGATTGCTTGACTTGTGCTAAGATAGCTAAAATTTGCCAAAGACTAAAATTGGGAAAAGGCATAGTTTTTATTTGGTCAAGTAGTCTAATCACCCCCCCCTCTAGACTTACTTCTCGGATCCTACAGGTGGTATGAGAGCTTGTTCTCCATTTCTTTGGTTTAATAACCATTGGAGGAAGATGGATAAGTCTACTTTGGGGAGTCTTAGACATAGAGTGCCTATACTTGATGGAAAGTATTTTCATGAGTGGAAAAATGAGATGCTTGTAATTTTCAATCAATATCATTTGGACAAGTACATTGCTACTCCTTGTGCACCTCATGTTGATCCTATGCATCCTACCCTTGATGAGTCGATTGACATGATTAGAAATGTTAGAACGGTTAATCTTATCACTAGAGGCTTGCCTAGAAACTTGATTGGAAAACTTCCTACTCTTGAGTGTGCCTACACTATATGGAAATTTCTTGAGGAACGATTTCCTAATTATTCTTTGAAAAATCTGGATGAAATTCTTCATAAGTCTATTGCCTTGAGTAAGATGAATTCCAATGATCCTATGTTTGGTGATTGTCTATTTGAACTTACAAACCTTATGCGTGCCAAAGGAAACCTTGGAATTATTAGCAATATTATTTCTGAAGCTACTAGACTTCATAAAGGAGATCATTGTCAAACTCATACTAATGAATCACCCTCACTAGGAATTGATCCACCACATGACGATGTTGAACATAGATACTATGATGAGGATGATGATGATGACTTTGATCTTGATGATGCAATGAGACACTTTGGTCTTATGGCAAACCTTCGGGGATATATGGCAGGAGTAAACGAATGGGTTCTTGACAGTGGATGTATCGATCACATGACCGGAGATAAAGACATGTTTCATGAGCTTGCTGAAAACGATGGTCCTTGAAAGTATGTCACTTTTGGTGACAACTCAAAGGGTAAGGTGGTTGGCCTCGGTAAGGTGGCCATCTCACATGACAGCTCCATTCAGAATCTTATGCTCGTTGAATCCCTTGGCTACAACTTACTTTCAGTATCTAGACTTGCTGATTTCGGTTTCAATGTCCTATTTACTGAAGTAGATTGTCAACTGTTTCGTAGAGACAATCATAAAATGGTCTTTACCGGTATACGTAGAGGTGATCTTTACATTGTTGATTTCACTAAAAAGGCTCAACCTAGAACTTGCTTCATTGCTAAATCCTCTAAAGGTTGGTTATGGCATAGACGACTAGGTCACGTTGGCATGAGAAACCTTGAAAAGCTTATTAAAGGGAATCATATCCTTGGTGTTAACGATGCCATATTTGATAAGGATAGACTTTGCAGTGCTTGTCAAGAAGGTAAACAGGTTGGAGGAAGGCATCCCGTGAAGAACATCATGACCACAAGGAGGCCACTTGAGCTACTTCACATGGATCTCTTTGGTCCCAACGCTTACAAAAGTCTCAGTTCAAATTCTTTTGGTCTAGTTATAGTTGATGATTTTTCAAGATTTAGGTGGGTGTTCTTTCTCGATGACAAATCGCAGGTCCAAAAGATCTTCAAAAACTTCGCCAGGAAGGCTCAAAATCAGTTTGAAGTGAAGATCAAGAAGGTTCACAGCGACAACGGAACGGATTTCAAGAACACAAATGTGGACACATTTCTTGACGAAGAAGGGATTTCACATGAGTTCTCGGCTACGTACACACCTCAAAAAATGGAGTTGTTGAGAGGAACAACCGGACGCTCATCGAAATGGCAAGAACGATGCTTGATGAGTACAAGACGCCGAAGCACTTTTGGGCAGAAGCGGTTGAGACAGCTTGTCATGCAACAAATCGATTGTATCTTCACAAGCTACTCAGCAAGACGGCATACCAGCTCCTCACCGGTAACAAACCCAAGTTGGATACTTTCGAGTATTCGGCTCAAAGTGCTACATTCTTGATAAGCATCGTCATTCTAAATTTGCTCCTAAGTCTCATGAAGGTTTCCTACTTGGTTATGGTTCAAACTCTCACACATACCGTGTCTACAAAAATTTCACCTGAAAGGTTGAAGAGACGGTAGATGTGAAGTTTGATGAATCTAACGGCTCGCAAGTAGAGCAATTGTCAATTGATGTAGGAGACAAAGACCCCTCGGAAGCAATCCAAGACTTGTCTATTGGCAAGATTCGTCCAACGGAAGTGAAGGAGAGTACCTCGTCCGTCCAAGTTGAAGCTTCTACTTCACGACAAGGTGAACCAACAGTTGATATGGAAGCATCCACAAGTGGGACACACCAAGATGAAGAAATCGAGGAAGTACATCAAGAACGTCAACAACCTCCTCCACCACGACAAGAGAACGACAACGCCAATAATGAACAAGACCAAGAAGAAGAAGAACAAGATGAAGAAGATGTTCAACCAAGACCCAAGCAAAGGCTTTCACGAGTTCGAGCAAGAATTGCTAAAGACCATCCCGTCGAGCAAACCTACAATGATATCCAAACCGGGAGAATCACTCACTCTAAAACTCGTTTAGCTATCTTTTGTGAACACTATTCATTCATCTCTAACATTGAACCTATGAAGGTTGAAGAAGCATTGAGAGATCCGGATTGGATAAATGCTATGCACGAAGAGCTACACAACTTTGATAGAAATCAAGTTTGGACATTGGTTGAGAAGCCCGACGACAACCACAACATCATCGGTACCAAATGGGTGTTTCGCAACAAGCAAGATGAAGATGGACAAGTAGTTCGTAACAAAGCACGTCTCATTGCCCAAGGATACACACAAGTCGAAGGTATGGACTATGGTGAGACTTATGCTCCCATTACTAGACTTGAATCCATTCGCATCTTACTTGCCTATGCTAATCACCATGATATCACCTTGTACCAAATGGACATTAAAAGTGCTTTTCTAAATGGTGAAATAGAGGAGGAAGTTTATGTTAAACAACCTCCCGGCTTTATCAATCCTAAGAAACCCAATCATGTATACAAACTTTGCAAAGCTCTTTATGGTCTTAAACAAGCTCCTAGAGCTTGGTATAAATGCTTAACCAAGTTCCTTATTGAAAAAGGCTTTGAAATTGGGAAAATGATTCTACACTTTTTACTAAAAGGGTTAATGGAGAATTATTTGTATGCCAAATTTATGTTGATGATATTATATTTGGATCAACTAACCCTCATTTTAGTGAGAAGTTTGGAAAGCTAATGTCGGAGAAGTTTGAGATGTCAATGATGAGTGAACTCGAATTCTTTCTTGGGTTGCAAATCAAGCAAACTAAGGAAGGTACTTTTGTCTCTAAAACGAAGTACACTAAGGACTTATTCAAGAAGTTCAATATGCAAGAATGCAAAGGTATGTCTACACCCATGCCTACTAGTGGACATCTTGATTTGACCAAAGATGGTGAACCGGTTGATCAAAAGGTTTATCGCTCTATGATTGGTTCATTGTTATACCTATGTGCTTCTCGTGCCGATATTATGCTAAGTGTGTGCATGTGTGCAAGATATCAAGCTGCACCTAAAGAATGTCATCTTAAGGCCGTGAAAAGGATAGTTAGATATTTAATTCAGACGCCAAATTTTGGCATTTGGTATGCTAAGAGGGCCTCTTTCAATCTTGTTGGCTACTCCGACTCGGACTATGCCGGCGACAAGGTTGATAGAAAATCCACTTCAGGTACTTGTCAATTCCTTGGTAGATCTCCTGTGTCTTGGTCTTCCAAGAAACAAAACTCGGTATCCCTATCCACCGCCGAAGCGGAATACATTGCCGCTGGTTCATGTTGTGCTCAATTACTTTGGATGACCCAAACTCTTAAAGATTATGGGATATATGTTAAACATGTTCCATTACTTTGTGACAATGAAAGTGCTATCAAGATTGCTCACAATCCCGTGCAACACTCTCGAACTAAGCATATTGAAGTTCGTCATCATTTCATTCGAGATCATGTTGCTAAGGGTGACATTAATCTTAAGCATGTTCGCACCAAAAAGCAATTAGCGGATATTTTCACTAAACCACTTGATGAGAAAGTGTTTTACAGGTTGAGAGGAGAACTGAATATCATTGATGCTTCAAACTTGGAGTAGAAACTCCATTGGATACATGCAAGACATGAGCTTATGACTAATCCTTGATATTTCTCTTATGATGAAAATCATATGTCTTGGATATATTTGCACCTTGCATGTTATCTAACCCATGTAGGTACTTGGTTGAATCAAATTCCATGAGATTGTAACCTACTCATATCTTGAGCAATCTCTACATCACCAAGACTCTACACAATGGTGGTTGAAGACAAGGAAGCACGGAATCATTCGAACATATCCTTTGACAAATTCTATGTTGAGTTTCATGATTGTCATTTGGACACACAAGTGCTCTTCCTTGCAAGAACTAACACATGTAGGTAGTTGAACTCAAATTCCAAGTGGTGCTCCCAACTCTTGATGAGCTACATCAACCTTGAGCAACCCACACAAGTTCAACTACATGAACAATCAACATCACCACCCAAGGTATGTTTTTCCATCTTAGAGAAGCTTTACTCCAAGACATGAGTTAAAGCAACTCAACAAGATGTGAATACATCAAGATGCCTAAACGAAAAATGGTAACCCCATTTTGAGCTTAAACGATGAGTATGACCTATGATCAAGTGATCTCACTTGACTCCAAAGTCAATATACTCTGACATAGGTGACTTTGTCGCCGACCAATTCTAGATGAAGTTCTCTCGTGATATTTTCTATGCTTTTGCACTTCTCTCATGCATATTTGTTTCCCCTTTCAAAAAAAACTTCATCTAGATTTCTTTACAGTTTCTTCTTGTTTACTGTTTGTTCTGCATTTCCTGCATCCAATTCGTTGCAAATCATTCAGTTAATTCCTTGCAAATCCTTGTGAGATCTTACTAGTCTAGTGAGCTAAGGTGACAGGTGTTTTCTCTGCGATGAACTCGATCTCACCGATTTGTTGTTTTCGGTCCAACTAAATCCTTTCGGTGCAACCGAAGCATACCACTCGGTGCCACCGATTTCACAACAGGAAAAACATTTTGCCACTTATTCCTCTTTACTTTTGATCCAGCTCCACTCAATGAATCTTGTCCTCTACAAGCATCACATTTTTATCAGTGCTTTGTGCTGTGACTCGAGGATCAAACACATTCACGACAAATTCCAGAAGGCCCTTCTTGGAAATTGATGTCAAAGGGGGAGAGAGAGATCACATCCAAGCTTATCAATTCCAAAGGGGGAGAGAGAGTATCACTTCCACAGGGGGAGAGAGAGATCTCCAGGCGGAGAGAATACTCAAGAAGAGAGTAATCCTCAAGGATCCCAGATGCTTGGTGTTCAAGAGGAGAGATGTCACATGTCTTCTTGAGGGGAAAGACATGTTCATATGTGCCTATTTGCATTATCTCTTTTTTTGCTTTTTGCTCTGTTTTTCTATTCCCTATCTTCTCCCAGTATCCCATGCTATATTCAGGGGGAGCAAGACATCTAAGGGAAAGAATTCCTTAAATTCATTGCATATCTTTACCTTTGGGGACATGTGGAATCCAATGTGGTACTTGATACTCACTCTCTACATGTCATCCTAGTCTTGGTATTCTTGTGGTTTCTTCTGTTTGCTCTGGCTAATAGGTGTATCTGTGTTATCTAACCTTGTTTACGCAGGTTCATTCCATCCTAAGCCAACTCAAGACCACAAGGTAAGTATATGCATCACAGTCATGTCTATGAGGAATTCTTGTTGTTGTACATATTGTTTGCAAGGACTCATGAGCATGAAGGTACATCTCCCACATACACATCTGTTGCTATCTTTTCCTCTGATGCATATGGCCAAGATACATGTAACACATTGCTTACTCAGTCATGTTTATACACTCACATGCTTCTATATTCCATACTCACATGTTTGCATACATGTAGGGGGAGCCTATTCTTGTTACATGTCTTTCCAAAGCTTTACTTGCTATTCTCTATATCTTTATCTAAAGCATTGATATATGTTGTCATCAATTACCAAAAAGGGGGAGATTGAAAGCACAAGTGCTCCCTGGGTGGTTTTGATAATTAATGTCAACATATCTCTTGTTGGACTAACACTTTTACGTAGTATGTTTCAGACAAGTCCAACAATGGAGTGGCATGGACTAAAGGATGTGGAGCCCCTTCAAGATGCTAAGGACAAAGGATTGGCTCAAGCTTCAAGATCAAGACTCTACATTTTATATTTTAGTGATCCAAGATCACATTGAGTCTATAGGAAAAGCCAATACTATCAAGGAGGGATAAGGTGTTGTTTAATGAGTTTCTTGCTCCACAGTGCTTAGTGATATGCTCCAAAGCCCTCAACTACTTCCTCACATCCACATATGACCTAAACCTAAAGTCAAACTCGGCCCCACCGATTCTTTCTATCCGGCGCCACCGAGTTCAGATGTCATAGCCACTGCCACAAACCCTAGGCAGATCGGTGTCACCGATAGGGATTTCGGTCTCACCAAGATGGGATTGTAATCTCTCTATGTATGTCCATTGCCAAAACCAATCTCACCGAGTTTGAGCAATCGGTACTACCGAGATTACAATGCAAACTCTCTGGATAACTTATTACCAAAATCGGTCCCACTAAGTTTGAGTAATCGGTCCCACCGAGTATGCCTGACCAACTCTCTGGTTAGCTTATTACCAAAATCGGTCTCACCGAGTTTGTGTAATCGGTCTCACCGGGATTAGATTATGCCCTAACCCTAACCATATCGGTCCTACCGAGTTGCATGTTGGTCCCACCGAAAATCCTAATGGTCACTAGGTTTACTAGGTTTGACCGAGTTTGTTGATTCGGTCCCACCGAGATTGGAAAATTGTGTGTAACGGTTAGATTTTGTGTGGAGCCTATATATACCCCTCCACCTCCTCTTCATTCGTGGAGAGAGCCATCAGAACAAGCCTACACTTCCAACTTGCCGTTTCTGAGAGAGAACCACCTACTCATGTGTTGAGGCCAAGATATTCCATTCCTACCATATGAATCTTGATCTCTAGCCTTCCCCAAGTTGCTTTCCACTCAAATCTTCTTTCCACCAAATACAAATCCTGTGAGAGAGAGTTGAGTGTTGGGGAGACTATCATTTGAAGCACAAGAGCAAGGAGTTCATCATCAACATACCATTTGTTACTTCTTGGAGAGTGGTGTCTCCTAGATTGGCTAGGTGTCACTTGGGAGCCTCTGACAAGATTGTGGAGTTGAACCAAGGAGTTTGTAAGGGCAAGCAGATCGCCTACTTTATGAAGATCTACCGCTAGTGAGGCAAGTCCTTTGTGGGCGACGGCCATGGTGGGATAGACAAGGTTGCTTCTTCGTGGACCCTTCTTGGGTGGAGCCCTCCGTGGACTCGCACAACCATTACCCTTCGTGGGTTGAAGTCTCCATCAATGTGAATGTACGATAGCACCACCTATCGGAACCACGGCTCAAAAATCACCGTGTCTCCAAATTGCGTTTGAAATCTCGAAACCCTTCCCTTTACATTCTTGCAAGTTGCATGCTTTACTTTCTGCTCCTCATATACTCTTTGCATGCTTGCTTGAATTGTGTGAAGATTGCTTGACTTGTGCTAAGATAGCTAAAATTTGCCAAAGACTAAAATTGTTAAAAGGCATAGTTTTTATTTGGTCAAGTAGTCTAATCACCCCCCCCCCCTCTAGACTTACTTCTCAGATCCTACAACTCCTTGAAGGAGAACAGGAGGCTTCGACATGGCGTTTATGGTAAGTGATTAAACGAACTGAAGTACAGTTCAGCGAGGAACCGTATTTAACAGAGTTATGTGTGTAGGTATGCTGACGGGCCGTCCTGAAGAGGAGATGCCCAGATCCGCAGGCGATCTGCTGCAAGATCTCTCACAACTGCACGAACAAGCTCGGCAGGTGATGCATGGTATTGCCCAGGCCTTGTGGCCATCTGTTTCCCTGCCAGGAGGCATGGGGGAGCTTGTGGATATGCTCAAGGGAGCACTGCGGCGCTTCCGATTATGGAAGGTATCGGCCTGCCGACAAGGTGCAAGGGAAGCCTGGGCCATGGTGAAGACGCGATACGCCAAGGCTGACCCAAACCATATGGCCGAAGTCGGACCGGTGGGGCCAGATGGGAAAGAGATTCTCGTAAATCTGGTGTATGACCAAGTAGCATTAGCCGCAAAGTATTTCCAACAGGATTGTAGGCTAGACAGCATGTTGGATGGTATAGAAGAAGAATTTAGCCAGTCCAAGTGACTATGTACTTCAACGGACGCATGTAGTCCCTAGCCGGATTGTAAATCATTTGTCATGGAGGACCTTTTCGCTTCAGCCTCCAGACCCGACAGTCCGAAGTGTATCCGAATACCCGCTCAGTTATGTAAAACCGGGGTACGCGTGGAAACCAGGCGTAGGGGTCATAAGTGCTTGAACAGACAAGTGCCCAACTAGTTATGTTATATTACATGGATAGTAAGAAACATATTCGAGAGAGAATAGTTCCGTTAGGGGTTCCTTTCCCTGGGTACGCATGCATCGATGTGCATGTCCGAACTGCGAATAGAGACACAGGATACAACACATCTGAGGATTTATGTTGTAATAAACAAAAAACATCTTTTGTTCACCGATCGAATATTCCCTTAAGAATGCTAGCTTTTGGCTTCACCCAGTCTGAGGTACACATCCGGCTGAACCGGCAGTAACAATCGCAGAGGTGCTCCCCTTATGCCCTAGACGAATTAAAGGGAACGTAGGGCCGAAACACAAGAGCCAGGCAACCCAGCATGGCCAAAACTTAAGTCATATCGATGCATATAATGGTGAAGAAAAGGCACATATGGAAAGGTGACGCATATGTGGTGGGCGTGAAGCCATGAAAATAATTATATTAAGCTTCCGTATAGGAAGCCCCAGGTATATTGAGCACGCATAGTGCGGCGGAGCGATCGAAGCATCCATAAAGCATTAAAGGCTTTGTGTGTAAAAAGAAAAGAGGAAGAGAAAGAAAAAAGGAGGACATAATTGAAAAGGCAGAGGTAAGGAGATGAAGACTGAGTTTGGCACTAAGCGTTGAATCTTTGGAGTCTGGCCGAGTTCCATGGGTTCGGCTCGAGTCTGTTATCTGATGCATTACGCACATGGTACGCTCCTCCAGTGAGAACTTTATCGATGGTGAAGGGCCCCTCCCAGTTGGGCTTGAGCTTGTCCTTCTTCTTCTCCGGTAGGCGTAGAACGAGTTCGCCAACGTTATAAGTTTTGGCCCATACTTCTCTGCTTTGATACCTTCGAGCCTGTTGCTGATAGAATGCAGGACGGGATTTTGCGACGTCACGTTCCTCCTCCAGGGCATCTAATTTGTCCTGTCGATCTAGCTCGGCTTCTTTCTCTTCGTACATGCGCACGCGAGGTGAGTCATGAATTATATCGCAGGGTAGTACTACCTCTGCTCCGTACACCATAAAAATGGTGTGTATCCGGTGGTGCGATTTGGCGTGGTCCACAGCCCCCAGAGTACAGAGTCGAGCTCCTCGACCCAGTGCATATCTGATTCCTTCAAGGATCGCACTAGTCTGGGTTTGATGCCGCTCATGATAAGACCATTTACGCGTTCGACTTGATCATTTTTTTGGGGGTGATAGACAGAGGCGTAATCGAGCTTAATGCCCATATTGCCGCACCAAGTTTTCACCTCATCGGCTGTGAAATTTGAGCCATTGTCAGTGATGATGCTGTGGGGGACACCGTAACGGTGCACAACCCCTGATATGAAGTCTATCATAGGTCCGGATTCGGCCGTTTTAACTAGTTTGGCTTCTATCCATTTGGTGAACTTGTCCACCATGACCAATAAATATTTTTTTCTTATGGCTTCCCCCTTTAAGAGGTCCGACCATATCCAACCCCCAGACCGCGAAGGGCCAAGTTATGGGGATTGTTTGGAGAGTGGTAGGGGGCATATGTCTTTGACTGGCAAAGAGTTGGCAACCGACGCAATGTTTGACAAGGTCATGTGCATCTGCCCGGGTTGTCGGCCAGTAAAAACATGTATTGAAGGCCTTGCTTACAAGTGCCCGAGCTGCGGCGTGGTGCCCTCCCAGTCCGGCATGGATTTCAGCCAAGAGTTGACGCCCTTCCTCTTCGGAGATGCATCTTTGGAGCACTCCGGTGGCGCTTTTCTTATAAAGCTCTCCCTCATGGAGTTTGTAGGCCTTGGAACGCCACACAATACAACGTGCCTCATTTTGGTCCTCGGGGAGCTCTTGCCTATTTAGGTAGGCTAAGACGTGCTCGGTCCACGGGGCGATGACAGCCATGATTTCGTTGGCCGAAGGTGTTATTTCGGTGGCGGAGCCTCCGATTACGTCAGATGGTTCGGAATCTGGGGTTATATTCGGATCCGGACTGGTATTGCCGGTCTCCCCTTCCCATACCACGGATGGCTTGAACATCTTTTCCAAGAAGATATTAGGTGGGACGGGGTCGCGTTTAGCACCGATGCGGGCGAGGATATCCGCCGCTTGATTGTTTTCTCGGACCACATGGTGGAATTTGAGCCCCTCGAACCAAGCTGACATTTTGAGGATGACATTATGGTAGGCCGCCATTTTCGGATCCTTGGCATCAAAGTCTCCATTTATCTGTGATATTGCGAGGTTCGAGTCCCCGCGCACTTCTAGGCATTGGATGCCCATGGAGACTGCCATCCGAAGACCATGCAACAGAGCCTCATATTCGGCTGCATTGTTGGAGTCTGTGTATAATATTTGGAGTACGTATTGGACCGTGTCTCCGGTGGGGGATGTCAGGACAAAACCCACTCCTAATCCGGCCAGCATTTTAGAGCCGTCGAAGTGCATGATCCAATTGGAGTATGCGCAGTAGTCTTTAGGGAGTTCGACTTCTGTCCATTCGGCGACAAAGTCAGCTAATACTTGCGACTTGATGGCTCGCCATGGTTTGTATGTTATGTCGAACGGAAGGAGCTCGATGGCCCATTTAGCAATCCGGCCCGTGGCATTGCGGTTATTTATTATGTCATTGAGTGGTACTTCGGAGGCCACCGTAATCGAACACTCTTGAAAGTAGTGTCGTAGCTTCCGGGATGCCATGAAGACCGCGTATGCTATCTTTTGATAGTGTGGGTACAGGGATTTGCATGGAGTGAGGACAGTGGACACGTAATATACCAGCTTTTGGAGCGGGAACTTGTGTCCGTCCGCTTCTCGTTCGACGACGAGCACTGCACTTACAACCTGGTGTGTTGTGGCTATGTATAATAGCATAGATTCGCCAGTATTTGGCGCGGTCAGGATTGGATTACTAGCCAAGAGGGCCTTTATTTCTTCTGGTCCGGCCGTGGCCGCATCCGTTCACTCGAAGTGTTCGGTGCGTCGAAGGCGATAAAGAGGTAGTGCCGTTTCTCCTAATCGGGAGATAAAGCGGCTTAAGGCAGCCACGCATTCGGTTAATTTCTGGATCTACTTGAGGTCTGTTGGGGTAGCCAACTATGACCGAGCTCGAATTTTTTCCGGATTTGCTTCAATTCCTCTATTGGAGACGATGAAGCCGAGCAACTTCCCGGAAGGTACGTCGAAGACACATTTTTCTGGGTTGAGCTTGATGTCATATTTTCGGAGGTTGTCGAACATGAGACTCAAGTCATCTATTAAAGTTTTGATGTGTCTTGTTTTGGTGACCACGTCGTCCACGTATGCCTCCACTATTTTTCTGATTTGTTTCTCCAGGCATGTCTGAATCATGTGTTGATAGGTTGCGCCGGCATTTTTGAGCCCAAAAGGCATGGTATCAAAACGGAAGGGACCCTATGGTGTGATGAAGGCCGTTGCGGCTTGGTCGGACTCCGCCATCTTGATTTGATGGTTTCCGGAGTATGCGTCGAGGAAACACAATGAGTCGTGTCCTGCGGTGGCGTTGATGATTTGATCAATGCGGGGGAGGGGGAAGGGATTCTTAGGGAAAGCCTTATTGAGGTCTTTGAAATCGACACATAGGCGCCATGATTTGTCCTTCTTTGGTACCATTACCAGGTTTGCTAGACAATCCGGATGTTTTTATTTCTCTGATGAATCCGGCCTCAAGTAGGTTGGCTAGCATTTCTCCCATGGCTTGCCGCTTAGGCTTTGAGAAGCGCCTAAGAGTCTGCTTGACCGGCTTATATCCCTTCAGTATATTTAAGCTGTGTTCGGCCAGCCTACGTGGGATGCCTGGCATGTCTGAAGGATGCCAGGCAAAGATATCCCAATTCTCACGCAAGAAATCTCGCAGTGCGGCGTCTATTGTAGGGTTCAGCTGTGTCCCAATGGAAGCTTTTTTTGTGGGGTCCGTTGGGTGGACCTGGAATTTGACTACCTCGTCCGCGGGTTTGAAGCAGGTGGACTTGGGTCACTTGTCGAGTATCACGTCGTCTCTGTCCACTGTGGCGTGCAGCGTGGTTAGTTCTTCGGCCGCGAGGGTTTTGGATAATTCCTCCAGGGCTAGTGCGGCGGTTTTATTTTCGGCGCGGAGTGCGACGTTTGGATCACTAGCTAGAGTGATGATTCCATTGGGTCCGGGCATTTTGAGCTTCATGTACCCGTAATGGGGTATAGCTTGAAAGATCGTGAATGCGTCCCGCCCTAAAAGGGCATGGTATCCGCTGCTAAACGGGGCCACTTGGAATGTGATTTCTTTGGACCTGTAATTTTCTGGCGTGCCGAATACCACATCTTGTGTGATTTTTCCCGCACATCATGCTTCCCGGCTAGGGATGATTCCCCTGAAGGTCGTGCTGCTCCGCTCAATGCGACTCTTGTCTATTTCGATCTTGTTGAGAGTCTCCTCGTAGATGAGGTTTAATCCGCTGCCGCCGTCCATGAGCACTTTAGTAAGCCTGAAGCCGTCCATGATTGGACTAAGGACCAAAGCGGCTCGTGCCCGGACTGTTCGGAATTGCGGTTCCTCACTGGCATTGAAAGCTATAGCCATGTCGTTCCATGGATTCATTGCTGCAACATGGCATACTTCGGCGAGGCTGCGGAGTGCTTGCTTATGCCTATTGTTAGAGGCAAAAGTCTCGAAGACTGTCAGTATCGTATTGTTATATTCAGGGGGATGTTGCTCTGTGATATGGTTGGTGAGGAGATCCTCGCCACTCTTCGCTACCTGTCGGAGTATCCAAATGCTCTAAGGCTATATGTTGGCATGGTATCCGGTGTGCTGTGAATTTTGCATGGTCCATTGAGCCATTCCTCCCATACGGTTCCGTGCCCTGCAGCGGGCCTTGGTTTTTTGGTAATTGAGTCGGGTGACTTGCGATAGTTTACCCTTTTAGTTCGGACGAAGGATTTAGTGAGAGCTGGAGTATCCCAAAATTTTGTTTGGGTTTTCCAGGTGCTTTCCATCGCGCAATATTTCTGTACTATGGCCGCTAAGTCAGCAAAGTGTACTATGTCATGGAGACTTATAGCGTTGAGGATCCCCTTGTCTGTGCAATTTTTGCAAAAGAATGAGATTGCGTCTTCCTCGCGACAGTCCTTGACCTTGTTTATCACAAGGAGGAATCTAGCCCAGTAGTGATGTACTGTATCTTGGGGCTCTTGTTTGATATGGGAAAGATTGCTGAAATCTGGGTGGGTGGGTAGATTTAAGTCTGAACCCTGACCCGATCTGAGACCCAGGGGCAGAGAAGCTTCCGAGCTTGGCAGCTCGGGCTCTGGGATGTTGCCCAATTTTTCTGGCCCACCGCCTGATTCTAAGTTCGGGGTTTGGGTCATGTCCTCCCGCGAACGGGTATCCGTCTCGGAGTGCTCGGAGATACGGACATAGTTCGTCCTCAAAATAGAGGGAAAATCCATGCGTCGCTCTTCCACTACCGCTATCTCATGGGTGACCGACAGAGAGTAAATCTCCCTTTGGTTGGGTTTAAGCCCAATCCGGTCGTAGTCCGTAGCGACACCCAGAGTGGCGATGTGATCCAAGAGCTCATTATGGGAGGAGAGCTCCATCGGATCCATCTGGTCGGCAAGTTCCGAATCGACGTGGAGGCTGTTTTTGATTACCTAAGAAGTCATCGTCGGTGCAACAGCCGATGAGGCGGTCATGACGAAGCCGCCTAGTCGGGGAGTTTGGCCTAGAGCCAGGCCTCCCCCGGAGGTGATGTTTTCCTTGACAACGAGACGAGCCATCAAGCCTTATCTCAACGACACAGTGGAACTCTCAATGAAAGCACCAATGTCGGTTTCAAAACTGGCGGATCTCGGGTAAGGGGTCCCGAACTGTGCGTCTAAGGATAATGTTAACAAGAGGCTGGGGACACGATGTTTACCTAGGTTTGGGCCCTCTCGATGGAGGTAATACCCTACTTCCTGCTTGATTGATCTTGATGATATGAGTATTACAAGAGTTGATCTACGACGAGATTGTAGAGGCTAAACCATAGAAGCTAGCCTATGATTATGATTGTTGTTGTCCTACGGACTAAACCCTTCGGTTTATATAGACACCGGAGGGGGCTAGGCTTACACAGAGTCGGTTACAGAGAAGGATATCTAACATCCGAATCGCCAAGCTTGCCTTCCACGCAAAGGAGAGTCCCATCCGGACATGGGACGAAGTCTTCAATCTTGTATCTTCATAGTCCAATAGTCCGGCCGAAGTATATAGTCCGGCTGTCCGGATACCCCCTAATCCAGGACTCCCTCAATGATAACTTAGAACATAGTCTTGATTTCGGCAAATTGCTTGTTGATGCGTCATGGTTCCAGATGTTGTATTACTTGTGTTAGCCCATATTTACTGTGACATGATATGTTTCGCAGATCATTTAAGTAGAAACTTTTGAGTAGTCTCTAACTCTATTTTGTAAATGTTGTTATGCAAGATTGCATGGTTGGTTTCTTTATGTCATGTTTTAAATTTGTATTCCTACATATAGTTTACTTATGTGACATAGAACTTAAGTTATTTCTTCTTGTTATTTATCCCAAGTGTTTTATTTACCTAGGATGATAACTATTTATTATTAGTTGATTATTAGGTTGCTCTAACATATTCTTAAAGTAGAATACATGTTTTGAGTGTCTCCTACCATCTGTTATGCATATCCTCACTATTTCTTGGTAGAGATACATGTTAGTAGATACATGCTACTAGTATATGATTCCTTCTTGATTGATCCATAATGCTATGATGTTGTGATTGCATAACATGCGTGTATAGATTCATGTATTAGATGATGCCTAAGTTGTTATCTATGTATTTGCAAGTGTAGGATGACTAAATAGAAATGCATGTCATTTTGTTATTCATGCTTCTATAACGCATGTTGATTCGGCTGATCAGACGATCTAGTTGCTTACCTTCCTACATGCTTAGTATGCTTTCATGTGTTAGTTATCATAACTAGCATGGTAGTGTTGTATGTTAATGTCGTGCTTGATCTCCAGGTTAGTTGTTATCAACCAGGTAATCTCACAGTTAGGAGTTGTATTCTATTAGTTCAATATTGTGGCATCTGTGTGATGATCATCCATGCCTTGCATCATGTCTGGTTTATTTTACTATTCCATTTGTGATATGCTTAAGCCTATGGATCAAGTCATGCTAGTAATTTTTCCTGTCTTATTATGTTCCACATGCTATAGTTGAGTATTCAGACCCTTGTGTTTCTTATAGATGTTCAACTTAGTCTCATGTTAGTATTATGAATGTTTTAATACTTGTTGCTATGACTTATCATATACTTGGTATGAATCATATGTCATGTTAGTAGAGTTATACTTTGATCAAACACCAAGTGTGTGTATCATGCCTTGTTATTGTAAGCGTGTGGTGATAATAGTATTGCTAGTAGTCATTGGTACCTCGTTTGTGTGATGGAATAGTAAATAGTATTGTTATTGTACTTTATTATTAAGAGCATATTCTAGTTTATTATCTTATCATGATCACTCCTATGTGTGATGCTTGTGTTATTCATTTGGACATCTAGTTATTCTCCATCCACATGTTTTGTATGATGTGCATCTTCCTATTAATGGTTTGATTGCCTTTCACCTTAGTGTTATTTTGGCTAATGTTGTGGAATGCTAGATATTAGATGCTTGGTGGATTCATATCATTTAGTTAATGTTTCACCATTATAAATATTTAGAGTTATCTAAATATTTATTTGTGGTTGGCTAGCGCTCTTAATCATATCATGTCTAGGATAGCTGTTCACCCTTCTGTTCCATGTGTTGTATAATTTCTTGTTAATTTTTGACAAATGAATTGATTTGATGTTATATACTTTTGTCCTACTTTATTTTTAATAATGATTTAGGTCTAGACCTATATCAAGTCAATTCATGTTATCGAAGGATGTTTGATTGCTTTACTAGTACGGTTTATAATGTTGGTTTGGTCATCTTAGGGAATACTTTGTTTTTGAATTACCATATAGTTGGCATGTTTGGTTGGTTTTAACCATTATAAATATTTAGTCTATCTAAATGTTTGTTTGTGGTTAACTTTCACCTTGATCATGCCATGTTGTAGTTGTGTAGTTAAATGCATACTTTGGTTCTATTCCATGTGTGTTGATGTCATTGTGTTTGTGATATGGTAGTTTCCAATTTAGCGAAGACGCGTAGTGGGAACTACTAGTGGTTCATAACATAGTTCATATATAAATGTTAGTCTTGTTGACAAGCCTTCCTTAGACGTTTCAACCTAAACCTTGTTCCTTCATTGAATCATATCGCTTACATTCCATCATGCTCCTGATCTTCGGAATCTACATATTGATCAATATCTTTTCATCCATCAACTCTTAATTTGTTTTGGATGTCATTTGGATTTACTTTTGCTCCGTTATTTATTGTGTTTGCCTTTGCTATCGTTACGACGAGTAGGGAGTGACGATGATGTTGGACAAGGACAAATCAGGTTACCGAAGAAGGACTCAACAACGAAGGCATGCCTCCTTCTTTGATCATACTTATCCTATGTTTTACAAAATTGCATTTAGTTTTATGGTTACTATATGGATGCGTTTTAATCTCGTAGCTAGCGTGTTGATTGACACATTACCTTGATCTGCTCGTCGCCTATTCACTTGACACCTGAGAAGAAATATATAGTATTCTCGTAGAGTAGAAATGCTTAGCCATGCTTATTACCCTATAGGTGCTTTGTTGAATGACCTTTCAGTCATTGGAACTTGAAACTTATCACTGAGCTAGGCCGGTTGGCCCTTGTTGAACTCCTCTACTCTCTTCTACTCTGGGTGAAACTTACCATCTGAATACTAGTGCGGGCGACAGCTAAATCAAGGATTGAAGGAGCGATTGGCCGCCCTTCACGAGTTGAACGTGGCAATCAGTCGTCTGTGCTGCATGAGGCCTAATAAGTCTTGGATTTGAAGATTGTGATAACAGTACAACCACATGCTATATGGGCACTGGCTTGGTTAATTAGTTAGTTCAATCTTAATGTCGTCATCGCCGTACCACAGATGGGATAGCTGCCTTGCAAGGAGTATCCTCGGCACAAAAGGGGGGCCCAGACTGTGAACTGTGGTTACTTCCGTGTTGAAACCTAGTGGGCTTGGCACAGTAAGTTTGGTCTAATGAAAGACCTCGTCACAATCTCCCTGCCGGTATACCAAATGGTGTACTATGCTAGGGACGGCTAGTGGCAACTAGTCGGGATTGTGTCATGTGGGTAAAGTGTACAACCTCTGCAGAGTGTAAAACTACTCGAATAGCCGTGTCCACAGTCATGGACAACACATGAATCTTTCTTGATGTACGGGACCTGTCTTGCTTATTCTCTCTTTGCCCCCATTCTTGGAACCTATGAAGAGTGTGAGTTGATCGAGGATCCTCACTTGATGAAAGTTATTCTGGAGACAAAACATGTTTTCATCTAAAATTGCTATTATCCAAGTACTATGTTATTTCAAAGAAAATTAGCTTTTATGCAAATGAGCCATACAACCTTCCTTTGAAGCCACATGTAGCTATTAGGTCCTTCCTCGAGGGAGGCATGTTGAGTACGTAATGTACTCATGGCAATAATTTTGTTGACAACAGAGTTCCATGAAGACAAAGGTGATGACTATGACAACTATGGCGATCTATAGGAGTGAGGTCACGTGGACTACATCGACTGCCTGTGGCTGAGATGGAGTCGCTACGCATTGTACTTTTCGCTGCTTTCTGCTTGTAATAAATGTCATGAGACATTTCTCTATGTATGCCTTGTGGCAAGATATATTTAAACTTGTAATACCTTTTATGCATTGTGCAATGATATCATTTCGCTGTGTTGTCAACAATGATCCTCGGGTTTACAAATATACACAGGAGGGTCTGGAAGTTAATTCCGGGTTCTCACACTATTCAGGATATCGGTAGCTGGTACCATATAGCTAGGCCAGGGGCTGATAAGGGACTAATCAGTGAAATGGACTTTTAACTAAATATATCTGTAACCCATTTATCATTCGGTTAACTAGGGCCATATGTAATATATCTGAGGCTACATAGCAACATGCATTGTACTTAATGTCTACATATGCAATCCTAAGCTACATAGCAACAAGGAAGAGTGTTACCTTAATGTTCTGATGATGTCTAGATACACGTAGGCCCTGTTTGGATCCATGGGTTGGAGTTAGTTTGAGCTAGTTTGGGCTCAAATAGCCCTAAAGTATCCAAACATGAGGGCAAGTTTGAGCTAGTTGCATCTAACTCACCCAAAAAAACTATCCCATCCAAGAGGTGCTAGTTGGAGCTAGTTCTCCTAGTGCATTTATTGTCAATCTAACTCTGTCATCCAAACACCTTTTTGGCTAGAGTTAGTTCAGGGTTAGTCATGAGCTAGAAACTAGCTCCAACCTCTAGCTAAGTTAGAGTATCCAAATAGGGCCGTAGAAGAGGAGTAGCAAGAACAACAACACATCCCTGTTTGGATAATCAACTTAGCTTAGAGGTTAGAGTTAGTTTCTAGCTCATGACTAACCCTGAACTAATCCATCCAAAGAGGTGTTTGGATGACAGGGTTAGATACTTAGATTGAGAATAAATGCTCTAGGAGAAATAGCTCCAATTAGCACCTCTTGGGTTGGATACTTTTTTGGGTGGGTTATAGATGCAACTAGCTCAAACTATCCCTCTTGTTTAGATATACTTTAGGGCTATTTGAGCCTGAACTGGCTCAAACTAATTCTAACTCATGGATACAACAGCATTTAATCAGTCAATAATTTGTAAGAATGCAATAAACTCCTTCCGGCCCATAATATAAGATGTTAATTCATCTAATATGTGAGTATATTGGATGTTATAAGATATTGTAAAAGAGTGTTGTACTACATCATTGTGCAATTGGTGTTTAGCTTCTAATATTGACTTGGTGATTTTAGGTACATATGTCATTGGTAAAGATCCGCGCTTCGACTTTTTCTGCGTATGGGGAAATGAGATATCGATGAACCGTCATCAAGTGAGGAAGCTGATAAAGATTGTTAGTAAAATGGGTCAAAAGATGGCAATTAAACTATTTGTTTACACTTTATCCAATACGACAGCGAACTCTAGGATGGTAAGTAAGAACTCCGCAGTCTTCTTTTTATTGCCCATAATGAGTTGTGTTAGATGACAATGTCTGAATCTTTTTTCCTTTGCACTGGTTCCCAAAATAGTTTACTAAAGATTACCTCTCAAACTACATGATTGGTGGGCATGCAAAGGTTAAAGTATTTCTACCAGAACATGATGATTATCTAGATGTTTTCATGAAGACCGTGAAGGATGGGCAGTCGGCCATCACAAGGAGTTGGACTAGAGTCGTGTGTGCCTTCTGCATGGAGGAGGGAACAATATGGGCATTCCGCTTCACCTTGTTCAGTAACCATAATGTATTTTGCCTCTTTCTTTACCGTCTTTAATAGTACAAGTATGCAACTGTGGTTCATCATTCTTTATTTGGTTCTTATGTAATTCTTGATGTGTACCTATGAATCGAATAATGCATTGGTTGTCTGAACCTGATGGAAATGAATAAAGCTATAACATACATTCAAATTCAAATTCAATCTCAATTTCAATTTCAATTTGATATAGCAGCAATTAAATTACGTTGAAATTACGCTCTCCAGGTTGTTACGGCACACACGGTTGGTAAAATACAAATTTTTGCGATATACACCATAATCCGAGACGGTTCACAGAGAGGAAACGTGTGCAAGCATGCACATAGTTGCCGATTGCAAAGCATGTGCGATGTCAGACAATATCACAAATGGTGCTGGCAAACTAACTGTTTTCGATAGTTGCCTTATCATACACGATTTGCTTCCATGAACTGTTTCTGATGAAGTATGCATCGTAAACATTGCACCACAGAATAACATGTACGATAGTTGCCTTATCGTACACGATTCGCAACCATGAACTATTTTTGATAAAGTATGCATTGTAAATGTTTCACCACAGAATAGCGTGTGCGATAGTTGTCGTGTACGACGATGTTACAACGATCCGACATTTCGTAATCCTATCGGATACTCGTACGATGATTAGCTAATCTTCTTATTTAGTTATCGCATACAGTTTGTGAAAAATGAATGTGTGTGATTGTATGCTTATCATACACCTTCTATAATAGTGAACCGTTTGTGATGGGACGCACATCGTAAATGTAGCACCACATAATATCGACTGCGATGGCAATGCGAGCACAAATGAATGGAGTATTGTACATGCAACTTGGCTCCCTATCCCCGACGGTTTCTAGGTCATGTGGGAAGGACCCCCCCCCCCTATTTCCCACACTCACTTGGCAAAGGTTCCAAATGCCATAGTGGAAAAGGGTTAAAAACCATTTGTATAGCACCAACGCATACCAGTGCAAGTTCACCACATAAGATAGGCAGGTAGCGGGATGCTGCACTAGCTCGACCAAGTTTGGATTACAACCCAAATGCTACCACATAAACATCAGGGGGGAAGATAGGGACTGAAAGAGCTAGCTTCAGCATCCCAGTCTAAGCACCCCCGCCCTTCATCCTTGCGATGCACGGTACACCTCGCTTGCCACCTGCTCGATCCTAGTGCCACTGATAAAATGAAGTAATAATACAGTTAAAATAGAGCGAGTGTCCTCTCTATCATTTCATTTCCAAAGTAGATAAAGAAAGTGCTTCCTTTGTTAGTATATGTTTCATCAACTAGTCCCATTGTTAATGTTTAAGTGTGCCTGCAAACTAGGGTGCTTAATTTTAGTTGATCTCCACAAAAATAGAGATTGGAATTTCTAAAGGCCCCTCCTTGTACTACCGTTGTACACTGATGTTCATCACTGGCAGAATAAGTATCGGGGAGAATTGGGTCGATTTCCAGTATGAGGCCTACCGTATGAGGCATCGCAGGGCCCATCTCGCCCTCGCAGCATGGCATAGTATGATACTATCGCAATATTTGCTCCTATTTGTTAGTGTATGTTTCATCAACTAGTGCCACTATAATGTAATCACACTTTTTCATTATTTGTGCAAACAGGGTTATTCAGCTGCATTTTGGTGGAACTGCACAAATGTACGGATGGAACTTGCATATATATAGAGTGCGAGGTGTGCCAAGTAAAAATTACCAACACCACCCATGCTCCATGTAAGAATTGGCATCCACCACCACTAGTGGGATGTGTGGCGCTCTCTGTGGATGGATCTTTCTCGGCAGCAAATCCTCTAACCAAATACTAGTAGCTTATATTGGCACTTTTCTAAGGAGTACTCTTTTCTGAAAGAAGCACCAATCTATTTTTCTTTATTTGTACACTATGTTATACGTTGCAAAAATAATATAATTTGAAAGTACATTCAGATACGAACCAAACGATACAATTTTTGGTGACATGCATTCACATTTTGCTTCAAATACAGTACGTGGCCAAACTTCGACCCAAAATACGTAAAACAAAAAAAAATCTTCCAAGACCAGCGCTGCTCCGCTCCTCTTAAACCACCGCCACTCCTCTCCTATTCCAATCTAAATCCAGCGCCACTCCTCTCCTCTTACATTTCAAAACCACTGCCCCTCCTCTCCTGTTCCAATCCAAAACCAGCACCGCTCCTCTCCTCTTCCATTCAAAAACCACCGTTGGTGAGTGAAGGTGTTGTGGAGAAGTAGATCAATGGAGGAGTACAACCGATACATGAGGCTCGCAGATGGCGACCCTGTGAAGCTAGCTAGGATGTTGGAGATACAGTCTTGGTTTGACAACAAGGACCAACTAGCGGCGACGACGATATCCATGCCAAAATATCTGCAATAGAGTGAAAAGGCGGTGATACTTCCGAAGGAAGTCGCGCGGGAGTACATAGAGCTGCTCCTCTAGACCATGGAGCAAACAGGCGCATCGAATCCGATCGTGAGGCAGCGGTGGTGGGAGTATCGATCCAATATGGAGCATCCACCAGATATTGAAGGATCGAGTATCTACATGGTTCCATTTGTGAGGGTGTCGTGCCAGAGCGAGTCGATGGAGTCCTCGTTGACCGAACCCAACTGCAAGACGAGAAAAGCATTTGGCCCGACGACGCTTCTCCACCATCCTCTCCCTCACCGTTAACATCGTGTCACGGGGCAGCTGTCTGCCACCAAGGAATAGGAGGGGACTGCCCCCCCCCCAACCCAATAGTCGGGCAGGTTGTGAATTGTCAGGAGGAGCTTAGGGTTGTCAGTACTTGCAGGCTGTGAATTGTGTTTTGTGTTGTGTATTTTGAGAGTACTTTCAGATATGAATGTCTTTTGATTTTCAGATTTGCAGTATTGAGCATATGAAGTATTTTATGAATTCTAGAGATCTATTTTTAGCACTTAAAAGAATGTAGTTTTATATAAAAGTGCAGACAATGTGATTCTCAGATAAGAAACTGCAAGTTTTAGTTTCAGATAAGAAACTGCAAGTTTCATAGGCCAAGCATTTATATTAACACGACCTTTTCAAACAGGGATAACATCATGTTGGAAGTTTTACTCATGGTCGAAACTGGAACTACCATCCAGTTAACATCATGCTGATCAACATTCATGCATAGCACATCTTCATATGATGCACAGTCAAAAACATTTGCTATTTTCAAAATGCCCACACAATGTTGAGTGTGCGAAAAATAGAGTAAATGAGGGACGAAGTTTTGGAAAGTGTTGGATGTGGTGTGCGTAGATGACAATGGGGACCCACATGTCAAGAATGGCAAAGGCAAAAAATTGGAGACATTTTCACTACATCAGGTGAAATCGAACCCGGGCGGAACAACAGTCGGGTAGTGTCCCTTGGCCACTGGGCTAGTTTAGTTGTTTCGGTAGAGATAAGGCACAACATCTACCATTACTATAGCATGCCTTCCCCGGCTCCGGTGGTTTGTTCTCGTCCTCCGCCTTTTTGCACTTGCCTCGGCACTGCTGTCTGCCATTGTGAACATGCTGAACAAATGAGAGGAATCTGGAGAGGACTATACGTGGAGAGGCAGACAGTCGGGACCCATCAAGTCTATGGCCGTACGCAAGCAAGTGCCTCATTGATAAAAATATACTTCCTCCTAATGATATACTGACGTTGGGGCCCATGGGTTTGTCAACATAGTTAATTTTTTTGAGGTGCTTCAAAGTAGTTACTAAAGGAGATAAATTTACAAAGAAGTCGGGGAGCTTGCATGTATCATTTATCATCAGTGGGCCAGTAGGTATCAGCTGGGTTGTGGGTTGCCCCGTCTAGGCTTTCTTTTTTAAGATGCGCAACCCACACATGCCTGTTTGTATTTTCTTGAGGGTCGTCATGTATCGACCGGCTGATGGACCTCCCATCCTAGGTTTTATTTTTCCTCAAACATCCACAGCCCAACTTATGTATTTTTTTGAAGAAAACGGAGAGGTCTGTTCTATTTTTCTATATAAGAATAGGAACGCCAGGTCCAACTTATGTTTCCCTTCTAACTATATTATATATATTTATACTATTTTATATGTTACTATATATTACTGTTATTGTCATCATATATTTAACAGATACTTACATATATAAGAAAAGAATATGCCACATCTTATTAACTTATAAAAAATAAATTGTAACAATAAAATCCTGGATTTTTTACATTAAGGCAACGAAAATCCTGGTGATTGTGTACAAAAGCTTGGTAACATTTAAGGACCAATGTAATAATAAAGCACTTATTATTTAAATATATTTAATACAAAATGCCCAGCCCCTGTTTATTTTTTGATAATATTGTTGTGCCCAACCCAACATTATAATTAAAACCAGCCTGGCAAAATCGTGTATTTCGAGAAACTGCAAATCGGCTGTAATTTTTTAGGAAAAAATAAATGGGCCGCATGGACACTACATTATTTGTTCAGCCAGCCCAGCAAATTCATGTATTTCGAGAAAGTCAAAATGGGTTGTAGTTTAAAAAAATAGGTCGCATGGACGCTACATTATTTGTTCAACCAGCCCAGCAAATGGATTGTAATTTAAAAAAAAGATCAAATGTACTGTAAATTCTGAAAAAATGGGTTGAATATGTGCCACATTTTTCGAGCCTGAAATGTGGGCCAATAGGTCGAAGCCAACACGAGTCATTGTCAACTTAGTCAACAAATGATTCTAACATCGATAGCTTTTGGATTTACATCCAACGAGCGGCATCCATCTTCAATCTCTTGTCTTCTTCCTCCAGCACCGCCGATACCACCTGCCCCCGCCTCCTACTGCTAGCAGCTCTGCTTGGCACGCTTCGCTGTGAAGCGCTACCCCACCGTCGGCAGGCCATCCCTCCACACCTCATGTTCTTCTCCACCAACTGCAGAACCATGCCGCACCAGAACTAGTTAATCCTCGTACACCTCTCCGTCTGTGACTCCACGCCCGCGTCTTCCCATCTCCGGCTCGTTGCTGTCCGGGGCCTCGCCGTTGTCCACCACCTTGGATCCGCTCGGCACGGCGTGGTCAACACACAAAAAAGAATACTCCCCCTACTAGTTGGGCCCACCATGGTGGGAGGCTGACTTGTGGGCCTACTAACTTGACACGGATGGAGGGTTTTGTGAACTTAGTCAATATGAATGATTCTAGCGCCAGTGACCGTATGATGTCCATCCAACGGTCGTAGTGCTTCTTCAACCTCTGGCCTTCTTGCTCCAGCCACCCAAACCAGTGTCGGTCGTGCTGCTTGGCTCCCGTGGCCGGTTCTACTTCCGTGCAGGCCTCACCGCCCCACTCTACTTCAACCTCTGGCCAGGCCATCCCTCTACTCACCCACAATCCCTGTTATTCTATGGTGATGGTAGCCTCACACCACAGCCGAACCAGTCAACCCTCATACTCCTCTCCGCATGGACATCCACTGTCGTGTCTTCCCTGGCTCCGCATCATCCCCTTCCTAGGCCTCGCCTTCGTCCACCGCCTTGGTACTCTCGGCGTGGTGTGGTCAATGTGGTCAAGGAATGACTTCCGTCGGAAGAGTACTGAACATGGAGAGACTGACAGCTAGGTCCATGGTTGTAGCAAGGAAGTGAAACTTTATTATGCGTAAAAAATTATTTCTCCACCTGACAGCAGGGACCCACCGGAAGGGCCTCTGTATTTCACGAAAAAATGTTCCCCCCACTGATAGCCCGGACCCACTAGCTGTATGTTCGCATGCAAGGAAGTGCCTCCTTATTACGCACAAAAAATGAATACTCCCCCTGCTAGCTAGGACCCACCATAGTGGGAGGTTGACTTATGGGCCTACTAAGTTGACGCGGCCGGAGGGCTTTGTCAACTTAGTCAATATGAACGATTGTAGCTCTAGTAATCGTACGATGTCCATCAAACGGCCGTAGTGCTTCTTCAACCTCTGGTCTTCTTGCTCCAGTCACCCAAACGAGCGTCGGTCATGCCGCCTGCTCCTGCCTCTGGTGGCTGGCTCTGCTGCCGCGCAGGCATGACTGCCCCACCCTAATCCAACCTCTGGCCCGGCCATCCCTCTACTCACACACAACCCCTGTTATTCTGCGGCGACAGCAGCCTCACACCGTAGCCGAACCCGTCAACCCTCGTACTCCTCTCCGTGTGGGCATCCACTTTTGCGTCTTCCCAGGCTCCGCGTCGTCCCCTTCCTAGGCCTCGCCGCCGTCCATCGCCTTGGTGCTCTCGGCACGGTGTGGTCAAGGAATGACTTCCATCGGAAGAGTACTGTACGTGGAGAGGTTGACAGCTGGGTCCACGGTCGCAGCAAGGAAGTGCAACCTTATTACGTGTAAAATAATTATTCCTGCACCTGACAGCTGGGACCCACCGGACAGGCCACCGTATTTCACGAAAAAATGTTCCCCCCTGACTGCTGGGACCCACTAGCTACATCTTCACATGCAAGGAAGTGCGGCCATATTACGGGGAAAAAATGATTCTCCACCTGATAGTTGGGACCCACCATCAATAACTTCGCACGCAAGGAAGTTCCTTCTTATCCTCCCTAACACTCGGGACCCACCTAGTCGAAGAGTATGTAACATTGTCATTCTGGTTGTGAACGTGTATGTACATACTGGTCGGTCGGTCTGTCTGCAAGCTGCAGCGATGAACCGTGGCTGAGTAACGAATGGCACGTGTCGTAGTAGAGGCGCAGACATAGCATGTAACACAGTCCCGTCAATATCGTGTACACATGCGTACAAACAGGGTGCAAGAAAGTAAATACGGCCATGTACTATCATACGAGCGGGGTCTCGAACGCCTAATCGCGCACACGTACGACTAGGGCTTGTGTACATGGAGAGGCAGCATAGAGCGGCGGAGAGCAACGACAGCGTCCTGTTCGTCGGCAGCCAGCCGGCTGGGTCGGAATGGAGAAACTGTGTCGTCGTGTTCATCAGGAGGCAACGGAATGCGTCGTGTTCATCGGGAGCCAACCGGCTTGGACGGAATAGCCGAAACGAGACCTGGCATACCACAGAACGGAGGAAACTGCCTTCTGTTTGACCACCTATGGTTGAAATGGGATCCTGTTCACCAGGAGGGGTGTGGCGTACCGCAAAATGGAGGAAACAGACTTCTCTTTGACCTCCTACAGACGAATCAGGGTCCTGTTGATCGGGAGGGGTGTGGCGTACCACAAAATGGAGGAAACGGACTTATCTTCAACCTCCTATGGTCGAAACAGGGGTCCTGTTCATCATGAGGGGTGTGGCGTATCGCAAAACGGGACTCCACGGACTACTGTTCATCCACCGTCTACTGCCTCGCTCCAGCCTCCGCGGGCTATTGTTTATCCACCATCGACCTCCTCCAGCCTCCACCTGTGACTGTTTATCCACGGCGTCTCCCTCCTGCCTACACCAGCTACTGTTCATCCACAAGCTCGTGTTCATCCAGCCTCCACCGACTACTATTCAACCACCCCTCCACGGGCTACTGTTCATCAGCCCTCCACCTACTACTATTCAACCAGCCCTCCACGGGGTCCTATTCATCCACCCCCAACCGGCTCGATCGGGGTCCTGTTCATCCAATGGCAATGGCCTCTAATACCATGGGGTCCTGTTCATCTAACCCCCACCGGGAACTGTTCATCCAACCCCCAACAATGCTCACTGTTCATTAAGATGCACAGGTCGATCGGCTTCAGTTAGCAGCAGTAGCGAAGGAATCGCTCGATCGGGTTCAGCTAACAGCCAGGGATCAATCAATTGCTCAGGTTCAGTAATGCATAGCCAATGCAATCGCTCAAGTTCAGCAGACGAACGCTCAGGGAGTCCTGGATTAGGGGGTCCTCGGACAGCCGGACTATATACTTTGGCCGGACTGTTGTACTATGAAGATGCAAGATAGAAGACTTCGTCCCGTGTCCGAGTGGGACCCTCCTTTGCGTGGAAGGCGAGCTTGGCAATTCGGATATGTAGATTTCCTTCTCTGTAACTGGCTCTGTGTAACCCTAGCCCCCTCCGGTGTCTATATAAACCGGAGGGTTTTGTCCGTAGGACAAGGACAATCATAATCATAGGCTAGCTTCTAGGGTTAGCCTCCTCGATCTCGTGGTAGATCAACTCTTGTAATACTCACATCATCAAGATCAATCAAGCAGGAAGTAGGGTATTACCTCCATAGAGAGGGCCTGAACCTGGGTAAACATCATGTCCCCTACCTCCTGTTACCATTAGCCTTAGACGCACAGTTCGGGACCCCCTACCCGAGATCGGCCGGTTTTGACACCGACGTTGGTGCTTTCATTGAGAGTTCCACTGTGACGTCCAAGATAAGGTTGATGGCTCGCCTTGTTATCAAGGACAACATCATCTCCGGGGGAGCCTTGGCATCGGGCTAAACCCTCTGGCTGGGCGGTTTCATCATCACCGCCCGCTCGGCCATTGAGCCCACAATGACCTCTCGGGTCATCGAGAATCGTCTCCGCATCAGCTCGGAACATGCCGAGTAGATAGATCTGACGGAGCTATCATGTTTGAACGAGCTCTTAGATCGCAATGCCGCCCTGGGAGTCGCTACGGACTACGACCAGACTGGGCTTAAACCCGATCTTAGGGAGATTAATTCTCCACCGGTCACCCATCAAATAGCGGTGGTGAAGGAGCAACGCGATAACTCTCCTCCCATACTGAGGACAGACTATGTCCGGATTACCGAGCTCACTGAGCGGGATACCTGTTCGCGAGAAGACGTGCCCCAAGTCCCGGACCTAGAACCGGACTATGGGCCCGAAAAGTTGGGTAACATCCCGGAAGCCGGATTGTTAAATTCCGAAGCCCTTCAAGTTCTGGGTCTCAGACCAGGTCAGGATTTTGATTTAATTCCACCCACCCGCCTAGATACAAGCAATCTTTCCCATATCGGACAACAACCTCAAGAGACAGTACATCACTTTTGGGCTAGATTCCTCCTTGTAATGAACAAGGTTAAGGACTGTCGCGAGGAAGACGCAATCTCGTTCTTTTGCAGAAATTGCACAGACAAGGGAATCCTTAACGCCATAAAATGCCGCCGCATATCACACTTCGCTGACTTGGCGGCCATAGTACAGAAGTACTGCGCAATGGAAAGCGCCTAGAAAACCCAGGCAGCCTTTTGGGACCCACTGGCTCTCACTAAACCCCTCGTCCGAATAAAAAGGGTGTACCCTCATCAGTCACCCGATCCAATCATGAAGAAGTCGAAGCCCACTACAGGGCGCGGAACCGTATTAGAGGGATGGCTCAATAGGCCATGGACAATTCACACCACACTGGATACCGTACCAACACATAACCTTAGAGCATGTTGGATACTTCGGGAGGTGGCCAAGAGCAGCGACGATCTCCTCATTAATAATCCCGTAGAGCATCATCCTGTAGAAAACAACAATATAGTGTTGATAGTCTTTGAGACTTTTGCCTCGAATAACAGGCGTAAGCGAACACTCCACAACATTGCCGAAGTTTGTCAAATTGCAGCAATAAACCCTTGGAACGACACAGCCATAACTTTCAACGCCAGTGACAAACCACAATTCAGAACAGTCCAGGCACCAACCGCTTTGGTCCTTAGTCCAATCATGGAAGGCTTCCGGCTTACCAAAGTGCTCATGGATGGCGTCAGTAGATTAAACCTCATCTATGAGGAAACCCTCAACAAAATGGAAATAGACAAGAGCCGCATTGAGCAAAGCAGCACAACCTTCCGAGGAATTATTCCTGGATGGGAGGCACGATGTGCGGGAAAAATCACACTAGATGTGGTATTCGGCACGCCGGAGAATTAATGGTCTGAAGAGATAACATTCCAAGTGGTCCCCTTCAGCAGTGGATACCACGCCCTCTTGGGGCGAGACGCATTTGTGAGCTTCCAAGCTATACACCATTATGGGTACATGAAGCTCAAGATGCCCGGGCCCAATGGAATCATCACCCTTGGCAGTGATCCAGACATAGCACGCCGCGCCGAAAATAAAACCACTGCCCTGGCCCTTGAGGCACTGTCCGAAGCCCTCACGGCCGAAGAATTAACTGCACTACGCTCCAAAGTGGACATTGATGACGTGATACTCGATAAATGATCCAAGTCCACCTCCTTTATACCAGCGGACGAAATAGTCAAAATCCAAGTCCATCAAACAGACTCCACAAAGACAGCATCCATCGGGGCACAGCTGGACCCCACAATCGACGCTGCACTGTGAACGTTTCTACGCAAGAACTAGGACATCTTCGCCTGGCACCCCTCAGACATGCCAGGAATCCCACGCAGGCTGGCTTAACATAGCCTCAACATATTAAAGGGATATAAACCGATCAAGCACACACTTAGATGCTTTTCCGAACCCAAACGACAAGCCATGGGAGAGGAGCTACCAAGCTACTCGAAGCCGGATTCATCAGAGAAATAAAACAGCCGGATTGGCTAGCAAACCTGGTGATGGTACCAAACAAGGACAAATCCTGGCGCCTGTGTGTCGATTTTAAAGACCTCAACAGGGCCTGCCCTAAGGATCCCTTCCCTCTCCCCCTCACTGATTAGATCATTGACGCTACCGCAGGACACGACGCGCTGTATTTCCTCGACGCATACTCCGGATACCATCCAATCAAGATGGCAGAGTTGAATCAAGCCGAAATGGCATTCATCACCCCATACGACCCTTTTTGCTTCAACACTATGCCTTTCGGGCTTAAAAACGCCGGGGCAACCTACCAACGCATGATTCAAACATGCCTGGAGAAACAAATCGGCAAAACAGTTGAAGCATATGTAGACGACGTGGTCATTAAGACCAGACATGTCGAGTCTTTAATAGACGATCTGAGGCTCACATTCGACAACCTCTAAACATATGACATCAAGCTCAATCCGGAAAAATGTGTTTTTGGCGTTCCCGCCAGTAAGCTGCTAGGCTTCATCGTTTCCCATAGAGGAATTGAAGCAAACCCCGCCAAAATCCAAGCTTTCTCACAGTTGGCTACCCCAACAGATCTTAAACAAATACATAAACTAACTGGATGCGTGGCAGCCTTAAGCCGCTTTATCTCCAGATTGGGAGAAAAGGCATTGCCACTCTATCGCCTTCTTAGACGCACCAAACATTTCGAGTGGATGGACGCAGCGACGACCGGACTGGAAGAAATAAAAGTTCTTTTAGCGAGCAACCCTATCCTGGCCACACCAAGCGTAGGTGAACCCATGTTGCTATACATAGCCGCAACACACCAAGTTGTGAGCGCAGCGCTCATCGAACGAGAGGAGGACGGACACAAGTTCCCACTTCAAAAGCTGGTATACTACGTCTCCATTGTCCTCACACCATGCAAATCTCGGAACCCCCATTATCAAAAAATAGCATACGCGGTCTTCATGGCATCCCGAAAACTACGGCACTACTTTCAAGAGTGTTCAATCACGGTGGCCTCCGAAGTCCCACTCAATGACATAATAAACAAACGCGATGCAATGGGCCGAATTGCTAAGTGGGCCATCGAGCTCCTCCCATTCGACATCACATATACACCACGGCGGGCCATTAAATCACAAGTACTGGCCGACTTTGTCGCCGAATGGACAGAGGCCGAACTCCCTAAAGAGCGTGGCGCATACTCCAATTGGATCATGCACTTCGACGGCTCTAAAATGCTTGCCGGTCTGGGAGCAGGTGTTGTCCTAACATCCCCCACTGGAGATATTGTCGAATACGTACTCCAAATATTATATACAGACTCCAACAATGCAGTCAAATACGAGGCTCTGTTGCATGGTCTTCGGATGACTGTCTCCATGGGCATTAAACGCCTGGAAGTGTGTGGGGATTCAAACCTCGCAATATCTCAAATAAATGGAGACTTCGATGCCAAAAAACTGAAAATGGCGGCTTATCGAAATGTCGTCCTCAAAATGTCAGCTCGATTCGAGGGGCTCGAATTCCACCACGTGGTTCGAGAAAACAATCAAGCAGCAGATGTTCTCGCTCGCAATGGCGCTAAGCATGACCCAGTCCCACCTAACATCTTTCTGGAAAGGCTTTTCAAGCCATCCGTGGTGTGGCAAGGGGAGAACAGCAATACTAGCCCAGATCCGAACACAACCCCAGATACCGAAGACACTGACATAGTCGGGGGCTCCTCCATCGAAATAACACCCTCAGCCCGTCTAATCATGGTTGTCATCACCCCATGGACCAAACCCTTCTTAGCCTACCCTAATAAGCAAGAACTCCCAAAGGACCGAAATGAGGCACGCTGCATAGTTCAGCGCTCTAAAGCCTATAAAGTCCACGAGGGAGAACTCTATAAGAGAAGCGCTACCGGAGTACTTCAAAGATGTATCTCCAAGTAGGAAGGGCGACAACTCTTAGCGAAATTCATGCCGGACTCGGCAGTCACCACGCCGCAGCTCGGGCCCTTGTAAGGAAGGCGTTCCGTACAGGTTTCTATTGCCCGACGGCCCGGGCAACCGCACAGGACCTCGTCCAACATTGCGTCGGATGTCAGCTTTTCGCCAACCAAAGCCATATGCCGGCTACCGCTCTCCAAACAATCCCCGTAACTTGGCCTTTTACGGTCTGGGGGCTAGATATGGTCGGACCTCTTAAATGGGAAGCCATAAGAAAAAATATTTGTTGGTCATGGTGGATTAATTCACCAAATGGATAGAAGCCAAACCTGTTAAAACGGCCGAATCCGGACCAGTGATAGACTTTATATCGGGTGTCGTACACCGTTATGGTGTCCCCCACGGCATCATCACTGATAATGGCTCCAATTTTACAGCCGATGAGGTGAAAACTTGGTGCGTCAACTTGGGCATTAAGCTCGATTACGCCTCTGTCTAGCACCCTCAAACAAACGGTCAAGTCGAACGTGCCAATGGTATTATTATGAGTGGAATTAAACCCAGACTAGTGTGATCCTTAAAAGAATCAGACACGCACTAGGTCGAGGAGAGAATCCATACTCTGGGGCCTGCGGACCATGCTGAACTGCACTACCGGATATACACCCTTCTTCATGGTGTACGATGCAGAGGCTGTCTTGCCCTGCGATATTAGTCATGACTCACCTCGAATGCGCATGTATGAAGAGAGAGAGGCCGAGTTGGATCGGCAGGATAATTTAGATGCCTTGCAGGAGCAGCGCAATGTCGCAAAATCCCGTTCTGCATTCTATCAACAACAGGCTCACAGGTATCAAAGCAGAGAAGTACGGGCCAAAACTTACAATATTGGCAAGGTCATTCTACGCCTACCGGAGAAGAAAAAGGACAAGCTCAAGCCCAAGTGGGAGGGTCTCTTTATCATTGATAAACTTCTCACTGGAGGAGCGTACCGCCTACGTGATGCAGCAGATAATCGACTCGAGCCAAATCCATGGAACGCGGCCAGACTCCGCAGATTCTACGCCTAGCGTTGAACTCTTTGTTTGTCTCCTTCCCTCTGTTCCTTTTTACTTACTTTTCAATTATATACTATCCCTTCTATTTTTTAGCCCTAAAGCTCTAATGTGAGTCAATTACACACTCGTGACGCACCAACTTTCAAGTATGTGCGCTCGTTATACCTGGGGGCTTCTTATACAGAAGCTTAATATAATTATATTCCGGGCTTCGCGCCCATTGCATATGTGTCTTTCTTCCGTATGCACCTTTTATTCGCCATTATATGCATCGACATGCCTTAAGTTTTGGCCAAGCTGGGTTGCCTGGCTCTTGTGTTTATGCCCTATGTTCTCGTTAATTCGGCTAGGGAATAAGGGGAGTACCTCTTCGATTGTTACCGCCGGGTCCTCCGGATGTGTACCTCAGACTGGGTGAAGCCGAAAGCTAGCATTCTTAAGGGAATATTCGGTCGGTGTACTAAAGATGTCTTTTACCTATCATAGTACAAACCCCCAGATGTTTTCACATACTGCGCTCTCAACCGTAGTTCGGACATGCACATTAATGCATGCGTACCCAGGGAAAGGAACCCTTAACGGAACTATTCTCTCTGGAAGATGTTTCTTACTACCCATGTAATATAACATAACTAGTTGGGTACTTGTCTGTTCAAGCAACTATGACCCCTACGCCTGGTTTCCATGTGTACCCCGGTTTCTATAACCGAGTAGGGTATTCGGAAACACTCTGGACCATTGAGTCAGGAGGTCGAAGTGAAAAGGTCCGCCATGACAAATGATTTACAATCCGGCTAGGGACAAAATATGTCCATCGAAGTACATAGTCACTTTGACTCAGACATTTCTTCTTCTATGCCCTCCAACAGGCTGTCTAGTCTACAGTCCTCCTGGGAATATTTAACGGCTAATTCTACCTGGTCATATACCAGGCTAACGAGAATTACATTCCCATCTGACCCTACAGGTCTGACCCGGGCCATATGATTCGGATCTTGGTGTATCACGTCTTTACCATCGCCCAAGCTTCTCTCGCACCTTGTCGACAAGCAGATATCTTCCATAGTCGGAAGCGCCGCTGTGCTCCCTTAAGCAGCTGTACAGGATCCCCCTTGCCTCCTGGCAGGGAGACGGAAGGCCACAAGGCTTTGGCGACACCGTGCATAACCTGCCGAACTTGTTCGTGCAGTTGCGAAAGCTCTTGCGGCAGATCGCCTGAGGATCCGGGCATCTCCTCTTCGGAATGGCCAGTCAGCATACCTACAGACATAACACTGTTAGACCGTTTCTTCGCCGAACTATATATATATGCATACGTTTGAGCACATACTGAAAATGCCACTTTGAAGCCTTTTATTCTCCTTCACGGAGTCAGCTAGCTGAGCACGAACATCTTTTAATTCTACGCTAGGCCGGGTATTGGCATCCAGAAGATCATTTTTCTCCTGCCTGACCCGTGTAAGTATACGGTTGCCAGCATCTTGATGCCTTTGAGCTCTCTGTTCGTCCTCTTGTAGGATATCCGGATTCACTCAGGGATTATCTGCGGAATCTGTCATTAGATCGGCAACGTGTCAAAACCGCTGGTATACGTGATTACGTTCTTTCTCGATAGAGAAAAGTATTACTAGTTGAGGCCTTTTTGGATCCCTCTAGTTCGGCAGTTTTTGCCCTTAGCTGGGTTTGACAACTCTCCAGCTCTTGAGGTAGCAGGTTATTCTTCTCTGAAAGAACCTGTTCATACAATGATCCTTAAATTAGTTGTACCAACTGTTTCAAGTCTCAGGGGCTACTGATACACATAATTATGAGATTTTACTTACCCGTATATCTTTCAAATACTGGTTTGTGGCTCTAGCAAGCCCATCTCGAGCAGCTCGGATGTATGCGTCACCAAAGCTGAAGGCATTGAAAGCTTCTTCGGAGAAACCAGGGTCGCAGAGTGCGGCCTGCCAACGCCGATGATTCATGGCGCTCTCTACTTAGGAGTTTGTAGCAGATATTCTATCTGAATCCTCTATACGAGGGATGTCCGGTGTCGCCCCCGTATTAACCTCCGCCCTCGAGGCCGGCTCTGGAGCCCCGCTGGTGGAGGTGTGGCGAGTTGGATCCCCGGATATAGTCCGGCAGATGTTCTTCCTGCCAAGACACAAAGGACAGTGTCATACTTTAAGATGACTGACACGGAGCACGTTTAAAACCATACCTCTTTGATAATGGTTCAGCCGCATTTCTGCTCGCCTTCCTTTTTGGAAGCCTACTCGGCATAGGCACTCCCCGTTGGTGAGTTGCCTCGGGTTCGGCATGGCGTCCCGATCGCCTTCCCTTTAAAAAAACATAAGCATTGTGTTGTGGGTAAGGCGGAAAGAGTGAATCCTTTTTGGAAATAAGTCTCCTATTCACTTACATGTGATACAGGGAGGAGGCCAGGATAGTCAGCAATGATGGCCACTTCGGTGCTGTCACAGCTCGCCTGGTAGAACACCCCTTCGACAAGCTCCACAAATATATCCGGATCCACTTCGAATCTGGGGTCAAGGGCTCGGTTGCGGTCCTCTGGCTATGGAGCCGGGCTGTTGATCTGCTTGGTAAACTTCCGCCATTCTTGTTATGGATGGGTAGAGTAAAAATTCATGCTAAAGGACTGGGAGAACGGATAGAGTTGATTAAGGGATAGCAACTCACCCAGCTGGGAGGGTTGTACATGGAAAATCCGTCCCGTGGCTTAATACGGATGAACTCCTCTTCTTCTCCTTTGTATAACTCAGACAGTATTTTCACCAGAGCATTGGTGGAGTCCGGGCCTTTCCTACCGCAGCGGGTAGCGTCATCTTCACCATTGAAGTGCCACATGGGACACCCTCGGTATTGGAGTGGATGTACCCCCCACATTATGGACACGGCCATAACCTCGATTATTGTTACTCTGGATGTAGCAAGCATTCGTATCTTGCTCATCAATTGAGGGACCTCTCTTCTATATTCCTCCTTGGGGCTCCGGGGACGCCAATTGCGGCGCTTCATAGCTCAAAATGAGCTTCGCAACCCAGAAATAACTCGCAAAGGGCGACATAGCCTGCGATATGCAGAATGGAGGCTGGGGTGAAATTATGCAGCTGGAGGCCATAGTACTCCAAGAGCTCGCGGAGGAATGGATGGATTGGAAATCCGATGCCCCTCAGCAGATAAGGGACAAGGTATACTCGCTCCCCCCAGATGGATTAGGGAAATTCTCCGCTTGCTCCCCGCCGTCAAAAGTAGCTAATCCGGCTCGGACGGGGACTAGGTATGCAGTTGGGAGGAACCCCTGGGTTTGCAACTTCACTAGTTGACCGTGGGATACGGTGCACTTCTCCCAATCACCCGGCTTGACCCTGTGAGGGCAGGAGGAGGAGCTGCAGGGACCGACCATGTTGGGATGGTTTTTTCGGGCGCGCTCTGATGATTCTTGCTTGGGGAGGATGGTGTGGATTAGATCTGAAGATCCCCGTATCTTTAAATAGACGATTTACTTACATGGTTAGGGTCGCAAGTGTAAAAATGCCTCGACTCCTCACATTCGCTTGACACGTGGAAGCTGGAAATTATTGGAGTACAGAAGCCGAGGAAGCGTAACATTAAATGAGGAGCCGGGTACTGCTCTTTACAACAGGTGCTTTGGAAAAATTCAGAGTAGGAAGCCGTCTTGCAATGCCAAAGACAATCTGCGCGCCGGACTCATCGACATTGAAGCCTAGTTCGGGGGCTACTGAGGGAGTCCTGGATTAGGGGGTCCTTGGACAGCCGGACTATTGGACTATGAAGATGCAAGATAGAAGACTTCGTCCCATGTCAGGGTGGGACTCTACTTTGCGTGGAAGGCAAGCTTGGAAATTCTGATATGTAGATTTCCTTCTCTGTAATCGACTCTGTGTAACCCTAGCCCCCTCCGGTGTCTATATAAACCGGAGGGTTTAGTCCGTAGGACAAGGACAATCATAATCATAGGCTAGCTTCTAGGGTTAGCCTCCTCGATCTCGTGGTAGATCAAATCTTGTAATACTCATATCATCAAGATCAATCAAGCAAGAAGTAGGGTATTACCCCCATAGAGAGGGCCCGAACCTGGGTAAACATCGTGTCCCCTGCCTCCTGTTACCATTAGCCTTAGACGCACAGTTCGGGACCCCCTACCTGAGATTCGCCGGTTTTGACACCGACAAACGCCTCGCTCGGGTTTAGTTAGAGCCCAATGCCTCGCACCCACACACGTACATGTATGAGAGAAACGCGCAATCCCTCCATGCATCGCTCGGCCCCAACCACCCACCGTAACCGGGAACTCCCCAATATTTTCCTCGCCCTTGCTTCTACCATGGTTTTTTCATCATGGACGGCCCAAAGAATGTCATGCAGGTGCGTCTCCGGCCTGCCCAGGAAAAAAGCCCATTTTCTGTCATGATTTTTTTTCATAGAAGTAGGAGCCCACAACATCTATGATGATACCGGGTTTTGTCACAATTATTGTCATAGAAGTGTCATAAGCATGACAGGGGGAAAATTCGTTCGGCCCAAAATGTCATAGATGTGTCTTTTTTTTGTAGTGTTGAGGTTCTGGTGCAAAGATTGAACACAAGAGATGAACTAGAGTTTGAGAGGAGATGGTGCTCTTGAAGATGTTGATGGAGATTTCCCTCCCAAAGATGTGGGGGTTGTTGGTGATGACGATGATGATTATTTCCCCCTCAGGGAGGGGAGTTCCCCGGCGGAATTGCACCACCGGAGGGCAAAAGTGCACTCGCCCAAGTTCCTCCTCGAGATGGTAGCGCTTCATCCCGAAAGTCCTCTCCTGGTTTTTTTCTAGGTCAAGATGACCTATATACTAGAAGATGGGCACCAGAGGTGGGCCGAGGAGTGCACACACTACTAGGAAAAAGCTTATAGACAGACGCTTACTAGTAGCGCGCTATATTGCCCCGCACTACTACTACTTACTAGTAGCGCGTGGCCAAAAAAACACGCTACTAGTAAATATCACTAACTGTGCCCCGTGAACAAACCATAGTAGTAGTGCGGGTTCTAAAACCTACGCTACTACTATGTGGATAGCTGTAGCGCATGCGCGGCAACCACGCTACTAGTATACTCCCACCCTCACCCCACGCCACCAACAGTCCCACTCCACCCTCCACTCGCCCCGTTTATCTCCAAAAAAAATGAAATTCACCCAACCCCCAATCCAGATACCCTCCACTACTAGCCACCCACCCAGCACCGACGGCGATCTCTCGTCCACAGCCGACCTCCCCTCCACCGCCAACGCCGACGCCCCCATCCTCTTCCCCTCCACTTCTCTCCCTGGCGACGACCACATTGAGGGCTCCTGGATCCGCGCCGCCGTCGAGCTGGGCCGCCAAGGTCGGCTCCTTCCCCACAACCACCGTCGCCATAGGGAGGAGGTGATTGACGGGGCAGCCACCATCGAGCTCACCCCGTCTACTTCTTCCCGGGACGCCGCACTCCTTCTGCACAACCACCGCCGTCGCCGCCGCAGGGAGACGAGGATTCACGGGGTCGCCAACATGCAACCTCCCCCGTGTACCATGTTTCAGCTACTGCTGCTGCTGTCGCCATGCTTTGTGTGACGCCTCTCCGAATTCAGTATTTTTCCCTTGTATAATCTAGTTGCGAGGTCAGGGGAAATCGTCTCCGTTTGTCTGCAGTCGACGAGAGTAGTACAATTATTAATAACTCGATAAAGGGGAGATGCGCCCTTTAGCTTACCACCATGTGCAGTTCAGCAAATCAGAGCTCCAAGTACTGCTAATTATATGCGAAATTCCAAATTTCATGGACAAACCTTGTTCTCTTGCCATGGAATTAGAGGCAAACGGATCTGGGTTTACCAGAATAGTTATCATTGGGGCAGTGAGAATTAGAGTATGTGCTTCCTTTTGCTTGGGGGAGTTATGTGTTGTGTTTTGTCCATTTTGAACCTTGTATCGTTGTCAATTGCTTAGTATTGTATGTTCTTACTGATTTGCTGGACAACATGCCTGACAAAGCCTTAATGATTACACTCGAATTGAAGGAAGCCAACATTTATTTGTTTTTCTCTCTGGGTTTATTTGCTTACCGTAATATGTGTTGTTTCCTGATCTTAATTCGCAGGAATGTATGTGGCAAACCGTGCTTCAGACAAGATTAGTCAGCTCATAGATAATTTCTACGTCTGCCGCTCTGGATCTGTAAGTGTTTTATATTTCTAGAGAAGATTGGGCACATTCTCATGTTGTTCATCACATTTTATTGTGATATTTAGTTGTTTGAGGATGCATCATTTAGTTAGTTTATTTCATAACTTAATCTTACTTTTACTTCTTAATGATTATTCCCTAAATCAATGAGTAGGGTATGTTTGGTTGCTGGTGTTGATAATAAACAAAATAACAAAAGCTAGCATGGCAAGAGTTTGTGTTTTGCTTTCTCATGCCGCAATTTGTTCATTGCTTCCAACATTGCTTGTCTTGTGGAAGATTGGAATTCTTGAGTTATCACACCATCATTAGTTTTCATCGTCTGTGTTAATTTTTGGTAGTCAGACATCCCATTCTCTATTCATATGTCTCACATGTAGCATGTTATCTTGCAGGCTGCTGATAGACAAATTATTTCAGATTATGTGTGCTATTTTCTCCACGAACACATGTAAGTAATCTATTTTTATGACTTCCACTTCTCGATCCCGGCCCGGAAAAGGTGCAAAATACAGTTTTTTGCTCCTCAATCAGAGTAGGATGGCCCCGAATAAATTAAATAGAACTTAAATTTCAGTTGTCAATATGATTGCAGTCAGCTGAATGTTTGATTTGCATGTTAGCTGATGTTAGATTTGTCCTCCTTGTACAGAATTCAGCTTGGGCAACCAGCTACCGTGAAAGTTGCATCCAACTTAGTTAGGTTGCTGGCCTATCAGAACAAGGTATGTCTTGTCATCACAAGAATGTTGATGGCGCTTAATGTTTGTTCGCCTTCTTTGGACACATCATGTCATTTCTCATATTTGTTATCAACGCCCAGAGCATGTTGCAAGCTGGATGATAGTCAGTGGATGGGATAAATATGAGGGGGGCCAAATTTACTCGGTCCCTCTTGGTGGAACGATCTTGAGGCAGCCATTCACAATTGGAGGTAAGTTTTCCCCAATAGAAGTGGAGCATTCCTTGTCTATACTTGAATTTACATCCTTGAGTAGCTTCTAGGACTTGTTTGCAACAAACCTGGTGCAGTCTGGCAGGCTTCTACTCACTTACTTGCTTGTGGTTTGTAAAACACACTGGGTTATAATCACACTTCTTATCCTGGTTTAATGCAATCTAGCTGCACTTAGTGCTGAGAAACACCGAGCATACAGTTGTGCTAATCCAGCTTTAGTGTATGCTATACCAGGTGCAGAATCTCACACTTCTATGTTATTGCTATCCTTTTTCAGGATCTGGTTCCAGTTACCTGTACGGGTTGATGGATCATCAATGGAAAGAGGGTATGACCCAGGAAGAAGCTGAGGTACGTCATTTAGTTTCTTCTGAGGAACTTCAGAGTATCAGTAGATCTTTTCCGGTTAAAAAAGAAGTGCTAGGACATACTTCCTACGTCCCAAAATAAGTATCGTGGCTTTAGTTCGAATTTGATAATAGTACTATTTCATTAACTTGATGCAATTTGCGTACTAACAAGTTTTCACTTTCCCGACGTGGGCGCAGAGGTGATTGACGCTGACTAGCGCGGCCCGGTGGCGCTGTGCTATTCAACCACTCGGAGGCGTACTTCGCCGTGAAGCCCGATGGCCACGTCGCACAGATGATCGTCTAGCTGATTTCGACACCGGAGGTCGCCGAGGTGGAGGACCTCGACGCCATCATCCGAGGGAGAGAGGATTCGTGTCCACCGGCATCTGAACTCCGAGCCTTGTAGATACATCTAGAGAAGTGGTCTGTTTAGGTTGGTGGTAGACCACTAGGGAAACCCACCTTACGATGATGATTGTGTGTGTCTGATGTTAAATGGATCTTGAGATGGTTCTGTGATCTTGTGTCTGATGTTAAATTGATCTTGAGATGGTTCTGTGATGTTGGTTTGGTTTGTACTGGACGTATTACCATTCATGAATACTACATATAATTTTTACTTTTTTTAATTCCTAAATTGTTAGTAGTAGCGTGGGTCAAAAGTGAGGGCTACTAGTAGTTAGGTTAGTAGTACCGTGGGTTTTAGGTTAGTAGTAGCGCGGATGCACACATGCTACTACTAACTTCTTAGCCGTAGCGCAGGGTAAAAAATGCGCTACTGCTAAAAATTAGCTGTAGCGCCGTAGCAGTAGCGCAGGAACCCATGCTACTGGTATACAAAAAAACCACGCTACTAGTAGTGTTTTTCCTAGTAGTGACAACCCACCAGGGCGCGCCTAGGGGCCCAGCGCACCCTGCTGTCTTGTGCTCACCAAGGTGGCCCCCTCCGATAGTTATTTGCTCCATTGTTTTTCATATATTCCAAAACAATTCTTTCTAAATTTCCAGCTCATTTGGAGATGTGCAGAATAGGTAACTCTAACGTAGCTTTTTTAGGTCCAGAATTCCAGTTGCATAACTATTGACTTTCGTGCTTGCATAGAGAATCACAAACCTTAACACCAATCAAGTTTATAATGTCCAATGATCTTCATGAAAGTTTTTATTATGTCCCCCTTGAATATCTATCACTTGGTACTAATTTCATATATTACCATTGGTACAAACAAGGCTCTTAAACAAATTTAAGTGAAGCACACAAGAGCATAAATATTTCTTCCAAATAATTTTCATCTCTCAAGGAGGATATTTATTTAAAATTTTACTAACTCTCAAATTCATCTAAGTGAAGCCTGAGAGCAAATTTCATTAAAATTAAAGCACCATCATGGTCAAAAAGATATAAGTGAAGTACTAGAGCAATTCCATGGCTCAAAAAACTTAAGTGAAGCACAGAGAGAAATTCTAACAAATTATAGCATCCTTATAGCTCTCTCAAATAGGTGTGTCTAGCAAGGATGATTGTGACAAACTAAAAAGCAAAAAAAGCAAAGATTCATACAATACAAGATGCTCCAAGCAAAACTCATGATATGTGGCGAATAAAAATATAGCTCCAAGTAAAATTACTGATGATCGTTAGAACAAAGAGGGGATGCCTTCCGGGGCATCCCCAAGCTTAGTTGCTTGGTACTCCTTGAATATTACCTTGGCGTGCCATGGGCACCGCCAATATTAGGATCTTTTCACTCCTTATTCCTTCATCCATCGTGATCTCACCCAAAACTTGAAAACTTCAATCACACAAAACTTAACAAAACCTTCGTGAGATCCGTTAGTATAATAAAGCAAATGACCACTTTAAGTACTGTTGCAAACCCATTCATATTTTATTATTGAATTATACCTATTGTATTCTAACTTTACCATGTCTTATACCCCCCGATACAATCCAGAGATTCATCAAAATAAGCACACAATGCAACAAAAACAAAATCTGTCAAAAACAGAATAGTCTGTAGTAATCTGTACTTTGACCATACTTCTGTAAGTCCAAAAGTTCTAAAAAATTAGGACATCATAGAAAATTTGTATATCAATCATGTGTAAAAAAACTCAGAATCTTATCTCACTCTAATGAATTTTAACAATTCCGCTGCTGGACGCAAAAGTTTCTATTTCCAACAGGATCAAATCAACTATGACCCAACATGATCCTAAAGGCTTTAATTGGCAGGAACACTAATTTAAACATAAAAACACAATCATTACAGAATTATAATTGTGTATTTATTAAAGAACATAAAGAAAATAAAATTTTAAAAGATAACTATTGGGTTGCCTCTCAATAAATGCTATTGTTTAAAGCCTTTTAGCTAGGCGTTGATAATTTTCATGATGCTCACATGAAAGATAAGAGTTGAAGCACAAAGAGAGCATCATAAAGCATGTGATAAACAGATTTAAGTCTAACATACTTACTATGCATAGGAATTTTATATGCAAACAAATTATCAAGGCAAGAAATATCTAGCATATGCAAAGGAGAGGAATAAAACATTGATAATCTCAACATAAAGAGAGGTAATTTAGCGACATGAACATTTCTACAACCATATTTTCCTCCCTTATGAGGTTTTACATGTAGGATCATAATCAAATTCAATAATGTAACTATCATATAAAAATTTCTCTTCATGATCCACATGCATAAAAGTTTTACAATCTTCCAAGATAGTGGGATTAACATTAACTAAAGTCATGACCTCTCCAAACCCACTTTTATTAAAAAAATATAAGATTGAATACCCTCCAAATATGTGAGATTCTTTTTTCCTAGAGTTTACACTCTTCCAAATCCACTTTCAATTATTTTGCAAACATTATTATCAATTTCATATTCACCATGAGGCTTAACTTTTTTTCAAGATCATAAGAAGCATCACCCCAATCATGATCATTACAATAAGTAGTGGACATAGAAAAATTAGCATCCCCAAGCTTGGTGTTTTACATATTATTAACACAATTTACATTAATGCATCTTATAATAATATTATTACAATCATGCTTTTCATTCAAGGAGCTATCTATATCATGAATCACTTTATAAATTTCTTCATTTAACACTTCATCACAATTTTCAGATTCATGATTTTCAAGCAAAACTTCATAAAGATAATCATGTACACTCAACTCACTAGCAATTGGTTCATCATAATTTGGTCTTTTGAAAAGATTGGCGAGTGGATAAGGATCCACATTGATAGACTTTTAGCAAACGAAGATGGAAGCAAATAGAAGGCACATGGCAACACAAGCAAAGATTGCAAACAACAAAAAGGCAAACAAAAAATATTTTTGTTATTTTGTAAAAACTTTTTAGAAGCGGGGAGATGAAAACGAGAGGCAAATGGCAAATAAAGTAAATTGCAACGGCGCCAGAAATTCTTCCTGATTGCATGTATGTGTGTTGGTAATTCCCCGAAGAGGAGAGATGATGAAGCACAACAACAGTAAGTATTTCCCTTGGTTGTGAAACCAATGTTATCAATCCAGTAGGAGAACCAAGCAACATTATGTAAACAACACCTGCACACAAACAACAAATACTTGCAACCAACAAGTAAGAGGGGTTGTCAATCCCTCCCTCGATATTGAGATAGATTAAATTGTATGAAATTTGATAAATAGATCTAGCAAAATCACACACAAAAAGTGCAGCAAGGATTTTTGAATCTTAATATGGTAGGAACTAGACCCGGGGGCTGTAGATTTCCATAGAGGCTTCTCTCAAGAAAAAAAGCATATTGTGGGTAAACAAATTAATGTTGGGCAATTGAAAAAAGAGCAAATAATTATGACAATATACAAGATAATGATCATGTATATAAGCATCACGTCCAAGATTAGTAGACCGACTCCTGCCTGCATCTACTACTATTACTCCACACATCGACCGCTATCCAGCATGCATCTAGTGTATTAAGTTCATGGAAAAATGCAGTAATGCAATAAGAACGATGACATGATGTAGACAAGATCTATTCATGTAGGAATAGACCCCATATTTTTATCCTTAATGGCAATGATGCATGTGTGTCATGTCTCCTTCTATCACTGAGATTGAGCACCGCAAGATCGAACCCATCACAAAGCACCTCTTACCATGGCAAGAAAATTAATCTAGTTAGCCAAACCAAACCAAAGTTTCGGAGAAGAAATATGAGGCTATAACAATCATGCATTAAAGAGTTCAGCAAAGACTCAAATAATATTCATGGATAGTGTTGGTGCAATATCAGCCTACCTTGTGTTTTGGAGATTCTTGACAGAAACAGGCATGGACTGATTTGGTTGCTAGTGCATACAGAGTTAAAAATTCCATACACAACCAAAGAGAATGATGTCTCCAGTGCTAAGTTGGAGGAACTGCACCGAAGCACAGCTGAGCTAAAGAGATGAATGAGCTATGTGTGCTGAAGTCATATAGTCGAGATGATTGATGTGAAGAAATTGGCCCCTCAAAATGTCACTACTGAAGCAAAGCTTTTGATTCAGCACTGTCGTCCGAAGAAATTGACTGCAGCAATGGAAGTCGAAGACAAAGTGAATACACAGTATTCATTTTTTTGTTGTTCTTTCATTCATTTGAGTCATAGGACCTCCGTACTATTAAGAGGGGTATAGGTTCTCAATGCTTAGATCCGCTGGGATGCTTAGCCAAAACCTATGGAAATTGCGAGAGAAATCTCTTTGTGCTCCGAGCAAATACTTGTTAGCAAGAGACTGTTGTTCTTTGCTGCGAGAGATTTGACTCGGACCGAGGAGTTAGCATTACTTGTTCCTCAAGTAATGTTCCCATTGCTCCAAAATCCGACTGTTGTGAACGTGCCGATTGGCCATTGGCTGGACCTCGTGTCCAAAATGGCCATTTCCCATCTAGGAAGCCTGCGGCTATAAATAACCACCCCGCTCCAATGTTGTCCGTTGGCTGCTCCGCTTGAGATTTCAGAGAAGATTGATTTGAGCAACCCCTCTCCGAGTGATTTGAGTTTAAGATGCACCGAGAGAAAAAAACCAAGAGCCCAAACTTAGACAGTGGTTTAGCATCACAGTCATTCTGAGTGAGAGTCCTTTTACCTATTACTCTTGAGAGCTGCGCACTCTCTAGACGGATAGATTTCGGCTTCGAGTGTTGAAGAGTTGTTGTCTTCACCGAGCCAGATCTTCAGCAACCAAGAGTTACTGTGGTTCGCAAAGGTCGATCGAAGGTTTGGAGATCCCCGACAAGGATCTACCACGAGTGAAATCAACCTTAGTCTGGTCAGCTCTGTGTTGAAGGAGAAAAGGGTGAAGAGTTATCTTTCGTGTTACAGCCCCTCCAACCAGACGTAGCCCTTTGGCAGAAGGGTGAACTGGTCTACCAAATCTCCTTGTCACCATCGAGCACCACTAGTTAAATCTCTCTACTGCATTTCCCTCAGCAGTTTATATTCTTGCTTTGTGCAGATAGATTACTGGATCATATTGTTCTGTAATGTATCTGTGTTCAATCTGTTTCATTCTCATCGTCCGTATTCATTCATTACCATCTTGTCCCGAGGAGTCACTGCTACTTCTTGAGCTTGCATTGGTTTTTCCCTTGAAGAGGAAAGGGTGATGCAGCACGGTAGAGATAAGTATTTACCTCAGTTAAGAACCAAGATATCAAACCAGTAGGAGAAACCGCAAGTCCCCAATAGATGTACCTAAACAATCAAACACTTGCACCCAACGCGATAAAGGGGTTGTCAATCCCTTCACGATCACTTGCAAAGGTGAGATCTGATAGAGATAGATAAAACTAAACAAAAGATAAAATATTTTTGGGGTTTTTGGTTTATAGATCTGAAAATAAAAGATTGCAAAATATTAGATCTGGAAATAAAAGATTGCAAAATAGTAGATCAGAAACTAATGTGATGGAAAATAGACTCGGGGCCCATAGGTTTAACTAGAGCTTCTCTCATGAAGGAAAATAATATAGTGGGTGAAAAAATTACTGTCGAGCAATTGATAGAAAAGCGCAAAGTTATGATGATACCCAAGGCAATGATTATGCAATATAGGCATCACATCTGTGTCAAGTAGACCGAGTCATGCTTGCATCTACTAATATTACTCCACACATCGACTGTTATCCAGCATGCATCTAGAGTATTAAGTGCATAAAGAATGGAGTAACACCTTAAGTAAGATGACATGATGTAGAGGAATTAACTCAAGCAATATGATGGAACCCCCATCTTTTTATCCTCAATGGCAACAATTCAATACATGTCTCGCTGCCCCTACTTTGTCATTGGGTAACATCCCGCAAGATTGAACCCAAAGCTAAGCACCTCTCCTATTGCAAGAAAAACCAATCTAGTTGTCCAAACCAAACCGATAAATCAAGAGAAATACAAAGATATCAAATCATGCATATAAGAATTCAGAGAAGATTAAAATACTATTCATAGATAAGTTGATCAAAAATCCACAATTCATTAGATCTCAACAAACACACCGCAAAAGAGTATTACATTGGATAGATCTTGAAGAACATCGAGGAGAACATGGTATTGAGAATCAAAGAGAGAGAAGAAGCCATCTAGCTACTAGCTATGAACCCGTAGGTCTGTGGTGGACTACTCATGCTTCATCGGAAGGGCAATAGATTTGATGTAGATGCCCTCCATGATTGAATCCCCCTCCGAAAGGAGGCCGAAAAAGGCCCCAAGATGGGATCTCACGGGAACAGAAGGTTGCGGCGGTGGAAAAATGTATTACTGGATGCTTCTGAGGGTTTTGGAATATGTGTTAATATATAGGAGGAAGATCTAGGTCAGGAGGTCACTAACGGGCCCACGAGGTAGGGGGTGCCCCCTAGGGCGCGCCCTCCACCCTTGTCGCCGCCTCGTGGCTCTTTTGACTTGAACTCCAAGTCTCCTGGGTGTCTTCTGGTCCAAGAAAAATCATCATGAAGTTTATTCTGTTTGGACCCTGTTTAGTATTCCTTTCCTACGAAACTCAAAAACAAGGGGAAAACAGAAATTGACACTGGGCTCTAGGTTAATATGTTAGTCCTCAAAATAATACAAAATAGCATATTAATGCATATAAAACATCCAAAAGAGATAATATAATAGCATGGAACAATAAAAAATTATAGATACATTGGAGATGCATCAAGCATCCCCAAGCTCAATTCCTGCTCGTCCTCGAGTAGGTAAATTATAAAATCAGAATTTTTGATGTGGAATGCTACCTAACATATTTATCCATGTAATTTCTTCATTGTGGCATGAATGTTCAGATCCATAAGATTCAAAACAAAAGTTTAATATTGACATAAAAACAATAATACTTCAAGCATACTAATAAAGCAATTATGTCTTCTCAAAATAACATGGCCAAAGAAAGCTAACCCTACAAAATCATATATTCTGGCTATGCTCCATCTTCATCATAGAAAGTATTTAAATCATGCACAACCCCGGTTTCAGCCAAGCTATTGTTTCGTACTTTAGTATTCTCAAACTTTTTCAACTTTCACGCAATACATGAGCATGAACCATGGACATAGCACTATAGGTGGAATAGAATATGGTGGTTGTGGACAAGACAAAAAGAAGGAGATAGTCTCACATCAACTAGGTGTATCAATGGGCTATGGAGATGCCCATCAATAGATATCAATGTGAATAAGTACGGATTGCCATGCAACGAACACACTAGAGCTATAAGTTTATGAAAGCTCAAAAAGAAACTAAGTGGGTGTGCATCCAACTCTCTTGCTCGCGAAGACCTAGGGAGACATAGGAGACTCTCTATCATTAAGATAAGGGTGCTACTTTGAAGCACAAGTGTGGAAAAAGGATAGTTACATTGCCCCTTCTCTATTATGTCTCATTTTTTTGTGGGCTTCTTGGGCCTCTTTCTTTTATTTGGGCTTCTTTGGCCTCTTTTATTTTTCATAAAGTCCGGAGACTCATCCCAACTTGTGAGGGAATCATAGCTTCCATCATCCTTTCCTCACATGGGACAATGCTCTAATAATAATGATCATCACACTTTTATTTACTTAAAACTCAGGAATTACAATCGATACTTAGAACAAAAATATGACTCTATATGAATGCCTCCGGAGGTGTACGGGGATGTGCAATGATCTAGCATAGCAATGGCATAAAAAATGGATAAGCCATGTAAACATCATGCTAGCTATCTACAAAGCAATATAACAATGATGAAGTGTGTCATGATAAAATGGAACGGTGGAAAGTTGCACGGCAATATATCTCGGAATGGCTATGGAAATTCCATAATAGGTAGGTATTGTGGCCGTTTTGAGGAAGGTATATTTTGGGTGTAATACACCAACGAAAGTTGCACGGTACAAGAGAGGCTGGCAATGGTGGAAAGGTGAGAGTGTGTATAATCCATGGACTCAACATTAGTCATAAAGAACTCACATACTTATTGCAAAAGTCTATTATCTATCGAAACAAAGTACTACGCGCATGCTCCTAGGGGAAGGGTTGGTAGGAGTTAATCATCGCGTGATCCCGAGCTCCACACAACGGATGACAATCAGTAAATAAATCATGCTCCGACGTCATCACATAACAGTTCACCATTCGTGCATGATACGGGAAGCACAAGCTTTAACACATGTATTTATACCAATCCACAATTACTCACTAGCATGACTCTAATACCACCATCTTTATATCTCATAACAGTCATAAGGAATCAAACTTCTCATAGTATTCAATGCACTTTATATGGAAGTTTCTGGAAGGACTGAATGATGAGCTGAGCATGCAGTTGATGGTAGCAACCTTCAACAACTACCAGGAGTTGGTAGATAGAGCCCTCATGATTGAAGGGAATCAGCAGCAGATTGACAATCGCAAGAGGAAGTATGAACAAGGGAAGTACAATTCTGGAGCTCAGTAGTAGCCTCGTTTTACCCCGAAATCGGGAGGACATTTTCAGCATACCCATGGAGGAGGGAGTTTTCACAATCATAGTGGCACCAAAAATGGTAATGGGAATGGAGGAAGCAACGGCCATAACCGTACCAACCCATCAACCCCAGCCAAGAGAGATCTGAGCCAAGTCACTTGCTATAAGTGTTAGAAGACTGGACATTATGCCAATGAATGTCCTGAAGCCAAGAATGGAGATGGCAATGGAAGCTCTGGGAAGAAGCCAAACCCTTTCAACAAGGGGCAGGTGAACCTCGTTAACATGAAGGAGGTTGAAGCCCAGCCAGATGCAGTAATAGGTAAGTTTTTGGTTAAGTCTTTTACTGCAATCGTTCTTTTCGATATTGGTGCTTCGCATTCATACTTATCAAGGGGATTTGTGTATAAGTACAAACTGCCCACCAAGGTTCTTAGGACACCTATGCTAGTAAGCTCACCAGGAGCGGAGTATATGGCCAGTCAAGGATATTTCAAGTGCCATTGAGCAAAGGTAGGCATGTTTTCCCCTCAGATTTAATCATTTTGGAATCGCAAGGTTTGGATGTGATTCTGGGTATGGATTGGCTATCGATGTATGGAGGAAACATCGATTGCACCAGTAAGTCCATTTTGCTTACCACCCCAGAAGGAAGAAGGATCACTGTATGTATCACGGCACGAGCCGAAGAGGACACAAGTAAATTCCCTATCAGGAGTTGTACAGGAGGAAGTACCAGTGGTGAAGGATTTTCCCGATGTATTTCCGGAAGAGTTGCCAGGCATGCCACCGGATAGGGACATTGAGTTTTTGATTGAACTTTTGCCAGGCACAGGGCCAATATCTAAGAGACCGTACAGGATGCCCACACATGATTTGGAGTTAGCAACCGTAGTGCACGCATTAAAGACTTGGAGACATTTTCTCATCGGAAATCATTGTGAGGTGTACACGGATCACAAGAGTTTGAAGTACATCTTCACGTAGAAGGAGTTGAATCTCAGGAAAAGGAGATGGTTGGAGCTCATCTAGTATTATGATATGAGATTACATTATCACCTTGGGCAGGCTAACGTAGTAGCCTATACGTTGAGCCGCAAGAGCCATGTCAACACACTCTTGACCGGAGAGTTACCGAAGGAGTTAGCCGAGGATCTTCGCGAGCTATGTTTGGAGATAGTTCTGAGAGGTTATGTAGCAGCATTGGAGATTCAGTCTACTTTGATGGATAAGATCAGAGAAGCTCAAAAGACTGACAAGGAGATTGCCGCTATAAAGGATAGGATAAGCAAAGGAAAAGCTAAAGGATTTCGTGAGGATGAGCATGATACCTTATGGTTTGAGGACCGCGTTTATGTTCCTAATGACCCGGAGATCAGGAAGTTGATTTTGCAGGAGGCCCATGATTCACCATATTCGATTCACCCAGGAAATACCAAGATGTACCTGGATTTGAAGGACACTTTCTGGTGGACCAGAATGAAGAAGGATATTGCGGAGTATGTAGCAGTTTGTGATGTATGCCAGAGAGTGAAGGCAAAGCATGAGAAGCCAGCAGGATTGCTACAGCCATTGCCGATACCCGAATGGAAGTAGGATAAACTAGGCATGGATTTTATCACAACATTGCCCAGGACTCGTTCAGGCTATGACTCAATATGGGTTGTAGTCAATCGATTGACGAAGGTAGCTCATTTCATCCCAGTGAAGACCACTTACACCGGTGCTAAGTTGGCAAAGGTATACATGACCAGGATCGTATGTCTGCATGGAGTTCCGAGGAGCATTGTATCAGATAGAGGAACCCAGTTTACCTCAAAGTTCTGGAATCAGTTGCACGAAACTTTGGGTACCAGGCTAGAGTTCAGTACAGCCTTTCATCCACAGACCAATGGACACACGGAGAGAGTCAATCAGATTCTGGAGGACATGCTGAGAGCTTATGCGCTAGACTATGGATCTAGTTGGGACGAGAATTTGTCGTATGCAGAGTTTTCTTACAACAACAATTACCAATCCAGTTTGAAGATGGCCCCTTTCGAAGCCTTGTACGGAAGGAGGTGCAGGACACCGTTGTTGTGGGACAGAGTTGGAGACCGCCAGTTGTTTGGACCGGATTTGATTAAGGAGTCTGAACGAAAGGTGAAGTTGATTCGCGATAGACTCAAGGTAGCCCAGTCCAGGCAAAAGAGCTATGTAGATTCTAAACACAAGGAGACAGTTTACAAAGTCGGAGACAGAGTTTATCTTCGTGTATCTCCACTTCAAGGAGTTAAGCTCTTTGGAGTTAAGGGAAAGTTAGCGCCATGTTTTGTGGGACCATACAAAGTTTTGGAGCGTATGGGTGAAGTTGCTTACAAGTTGGAATTGCCCGAAGGATTGTCAGGAGTTCACGACGTGTTTCACGTTTCCCAGTTGAAGTGCCACGCAGAGATGGATGACTTACTGCTGAGAGATATAGTGCCGCTTGAAGCGATTCAGTTGGACAGTGATCTGACCTATGAGGAGAAACCAGTCAAGATTCTCGAGTTGGCCAACCGAGTCACCCACAGCAAGGTTATCAAGTTTTGCAAAGTTTAGTCGATCCACCATACCGAAGATCAAGCCACCTGGGAGCGAGAGGAAGATCTGCTGAAGGACCACCCTCACCTATTTACTAACCAACCCGAATCTCGAGGGCGAAATTCATCTTAAGGGGGGTAGGTTTGTAACATCCCAAATTTTCAATTTGGAATGTTATACATTAGATCATCATTGCATATCATATTTTATTGCATTTTGGCTAGATCCTAGAAATTCTACACAACTCAAGGACCCACGGAGAGAGTTGAGGAATTTGTTATTTTCATATTTGAGTTTTCTCAAATTTTTAAAGTAGGATCATTTGATTTTTATTATTTTATCTTCAATTATTTCAATTATAAAAATATGAGAGAGGGAATAAAATGACTTTCCCAAAATAAAGAAATATTGAGGATTTAATAAAAAATCAAATAAGATTTTATTTCGGAGTTTTTCGCTATTTTATTTGAATTTAGGAAAAATGTGCGTTTTTAAAAATTGCATTTAGGCCCCAACTAAATGTTCATCTTGTCCGGCTTGATTTTAGAGGACAGGGAAAATTTATTTCGGGATTTTTGGAGTCCATTTAGTATTTCTTTTAATTGTTTTTCTGCGCGTATTTATTTAAAAAAAACGAGAACCAACCTAACCGGGTCATGTCCGACTAGGACACTTGGCCCAGCCAGCCTTTATAACGCCGGGAGGCCACCCCGAGCCCACCCGAAACCCTAGCCCCAGCCTTGCCCCAGCTGCCGCCGCCACCGCCGCCGCCAGCTACTGCCGCCATCATCGCCCGCCGACGCCGCCGACGCCGCCTCGCCGCCGACTGCCGCTG
>NC_041381.1:524407357-524427872 GCF_002162155.2 Triticum dicoccoides | reverse complement strand
AGCCCCCTGCCTCCCGGCGACGCGCCGTGCCACCACTTCCCACAGACGCGCCGTCTCCTCCCCCGCCGATGCACCCCGCCACCACCTCCCGCCGACGCGCCGCCCCCTCCTAGTCCCGCCTAGGCACCGCACCACCACCTCCCTGCGCCCCGGCCGCCTTCCTCCCCGGGAATCGTCCACCTTCCCCCTGAGATCCCAGCGACGACGAGGAAGATGATGGGGTAGCTGCCCGTCTTCACACATGGCGCACCTGGTCCTTGGATCCCCCTCCCCACTCCTCTCTGGTGACCCTACTCGCTCGCTCCGGTGACCAGCCGGGCGTCACACGATAGATCCCCAAGCTCCTTTACATTCAACGCCGCCGCCACACAACCTCATCTCCATTTTCTCTTCATTACGACATGTAGCCTATAGGAGTTTCTTCAGCTATGGGTGAACAAGAAAACCAGTGGCAGTCCATGAACCCGTTCTATCTCTTTCCTCTTCTTTATCTTACTAATTTATTTTCTGTTGGAACTGCATCCCGAGGGAGGTTGGATGGACAGCATATTGGCGATGTTAACATCAGTCTATTTATATTGAACTGATAATCGTGTGTTAAAAGTTTTAAAAGTTTCTTTTTGAGCTTCTCCCAATTAATATACATGTACTTATATCAGCTTCATTAGATTTTGTGTTTGTGCTTGTAACACAATCAGTTCAGATCTCGATAGACCACAAGTTCAAGTTCACTAGTATTTATAAATGCTGGTAGCAGTACTAATATTTACAAATTTGTAACCTAAGAACTAAGCTTGCATCTTGTTACTTCTAAGCACTGGCCTTATAAATTTTTTGTAGGAGTATTTGGTAAAATGTTGTAAAACAAGTTTCCTTTTTTGAGAGATACATATCATGTGAAGCAGTTAAATGTTGTGTTAGAAAACCAGTTTCGTTTTGTTGATGTGATGCCAGAATTTTGATTCAGAGAAGCCGAAATGGGTTTTTTATGTTGCATTTTTATATCAGAACAATTCACACACTGAATTCTTTGACATTCAAATTTCTTTTTCATGAAGTTCATAATTTTCTGTCCATGGTGTAGATTCGCCGATGCTCCTCTTTCTTGGTAGTGGGACAACACGGGTGTCCTCATGGTGGCCTCCCTCCGACGATCTGAGGTTCCCTCATGGCCTCCTCTACTTCCTACCTAGCAGATCATGGCGGCCCTCCCCCACTTGTTGCTCGTCATCATCGATCTCAACAATGAAGAGGGGCCAAAAGAAACGTGAACCTCGTCACCCTCTTCATGGTAATGATTCCTTACCGCTGCTACAATTCTATACTTATTGTTCAGTACTACTAGTACTGATCAACTATGACTTGATTGAAAAATGGAGTTGATTCCTGGACCCTAACTATCCTTCTAAAAATAGTACTCAATAGACTACCACTAATCATTTTCTTGAAAAAGTGTGCCTTTTGTGCTGTATTCTCCTTGTTATTTACTTGTCAAAATTTAGTTTGAATCCACTACAATTTCCATGAGTGGATTTTTTTAAAACAGAATTTCCATGAGTGGATTTAAAAATGAACAAATGTAAAGTTTTAAAATGCATACAACAACTACAAAATATCATTTTAGTCCAGTCCAGTTTGTAATGCTGCTCCACCTTCCGGTCATTGACGAGCCCCTGGGTAGGCGCTTCCTCCTCCTCTCAGGTCTGCCTCCCTCTAACACTATCAGTTCAAATTTGCTAATATCTACAGTACTGATTGGGGAATTTTGGTAGTTTATTTTCCTAATATCTGGACGCTGCCCCTTCCTGCATGACCTGACCCAACCTCTGCCGCCATGGCACGGCGCCTCCACCTCCCAGCGAAGGACCACCACCTTCCTGACGACATGCCAACCCCGACGAGGCCCGCCAGCCCTGGAGTTCCTGCCGCGACGCCTCAACCTCCTGTTCAGCCATGGATTCTTGCCACCCACCACGCCATCGGGAGCATGATTGGTGAGAAACACCTTCGTGCTCCTCCTCTCCTACTCTTCAGTTCACATACTGCTATCCATGAAGGCCATTTTTCTTGTAATTCTGTGTTAGCGATCCGTAGTAGTGCTCATCAGGACGGCAAGCAGCAGTACTGATCAGTATGACTTATACAAAATACTAGTATTGATTAGTACTTTCTTAATGTTAAAGATGAGCAGTAAAAGATACAAGTTGCAGTTCCAAGGCAACCTGTCTCAGATCCTTTTTAGGTTCAGGTAATAAATGTTTGGTATTCTTATATACTTGCATCAGTTTAGACTCACGGATACAATAAGTTGAGGGAAAATGCATAGAAAAGTTCAAAGTTGACAAACATGGGTTCTTTGTTTCAATGTTCGCTAGTGTATGAAGATTGGGTTTGTATGCATTTCATAGTTGGATGGCTACTGATCTCTATAAAACGTTGGAAACAGTGCTTGCATTACTAGTCCAACCATACTAGGTAAAACTGAATGTACCTAGCCAGTTCAATAACATCATCTCGTTGTGCAAAAAAGTAGTTAAAAAGGTCGAACTGACATATGCTTCAGAATGTCGCACAAAAAAATATTGAATTACTTGAAGTAAAACAAAAATAGCTCACTTTTGTGACTTTCATCATTTGAAAACCTACATGACTCATGTTCGAACTTTCAATTTGTTTAAAACTAAACTGATGGTGCTCTTGTTTCAGTGTCAGGGAAGAAGGCAGAACCTCTGGGTGCATGATGGAAAAAAATGCAAGTTCTTGTTTAGATGTTCAGGATACCCTTCTCTCATTTCATTTATGTTCAGGATAGCAGGTGCATGATGGAAAATTGTGTATCATGTAGTTCTTGTTTAGATGTCGTGCAAGTTCAAAAATTGTCGATTTTGTCACTGGAGAGAACCCGTTGGTGCATTGTTTTCCGGTATGACGTCCCTTGGTATGTTTGGAGTATTGTTATTGTTGCTCTGCATGCGAATGAACTAGCCTGTCATGCTAAGATGACGATGTTTGTGCCTGAGTCTTGAATTTTAAGAGGTCAGGGGAGATGAATAATTTCTGTCATATGAAAGGATAAAATGGTTTGAATTACAAATATTGATCAGTACGTGTTAAAAATGGTGATCAGTTCGGAACAAAAAGAAATGGTCAGTTTGAATTAAAAAAGAAACACACATAGAAATTCAAATTATAAAAGTCCAAACAAAAAAAGAAACCCCGCGGAAATTCAAATGGTAAATGTACAAGTCGTAAAATGAGAGGAGTCAAGAACATCATTGCAAAAAAATATTGAGTTAAAAAGAAAACATGCAAAACAATTTATTTTTGAAAAAAATAGCATTCAGTTCAACGATACAAACCATGCAAGTTCGGGGACGATAGTATAGTAAGCCATTGAAAAGTAGCGAGCAAAACTCTAACGAAAAAATATAGTAAAGTCGAGTCTATGAAAACACACGTTCAAAACAAACTCAATACAGAGATCAGTTCGAGTATTATGTTTCCAAAACAGAAAAATAGCACAACCGGTATAACTGTATTCAAAACTACTCTGTGAAAAATACCTCAGTACAAACATAGACATAGATCAGTACGACTACTCTGTTTTTTAGACAGGAAAAACAACACGATGGGTTTCACCTTATTCAAAATTACTTCTATACGGTTGTGAAGTAGAGAAAATGTTCGACACGACTAAGTTTCGCATTTTCGATAGCTATCCAACGGTATAATATTTCCCCATTTCGACAAACTTTTTAAAAAAAATCGCATTCGAAATCAAATTTGACCGTATTTGAATTCGTTTTTAAACCGTAAGGAACTAGAAAAACATTTTTATACGAAAAAGTTGCGAATTTTCCATAGCTTTCCAACGCCATATCATTTGCATCAACCCGACAAAACGTAAATGAAGCTTGTTTCTTTCGCCATTAGTAAATGAAGCTTGTTTCTTTCGCCATTTGACTTTCGTTGCTTCGTTTGATTTGATTCTTTTTGCAAACCGGAGTTCTTAAGTTGAACTTTCTTGTTAGATCTCTTATTTGAGTTTTACCTGTGCATTAGTTGAGTGCTTATTGTATGCTTGTTTGTTTGCGATATAGTACCCGGAGTGCGCCGCTTGCTACTTCGAATCTCTAGGTTTCACGGATCATCAGCAAGGCAAGTAACACTTTGATCATACCTCTTTACTATCCAGTTTTATTGCATTAGATCAATCCTCAAAACAATTGCATGATTAGCATCTGATTAATATGTGGGTTTTGGGAAGTAGATGAGGTAGTACCTATTACCTGTTTTATTATCAAACCTTTGGGAGTTACTTCTACGTTTGCTTATATTGCTATGCTATGCTTGTAGACGTGGATTGGGTGAGTGAATCCATGACAGATGTGAGATTGTTATTTAATGGTTTATTTAAGGTGGAAACTTTAATACACATATGGGTGGATTGAGGCACCTGGGGATCCCAGTGATTTCCTGTTTTTTTATGGGCCGCCACCCAGGCTCAAATGGGATCATGAGATTATTCATGCTAGAAACTTCCGTGTGCGGCCACAAACTACTATGAGCTCTAGAATAGTTGATTAAGTCGTGCGAACTCTTACAGTGGTAGACTAGCAGATGTAGGGGAAAGTAGGTGTAACTGTCTACCCGATCGTAAGGTGCTAGCGCTTCCGAAAGACTATGTCTCGGTCATCCATTTCTCAAACACCTTGTAGTGCGAGAAAACCAACGGAGGAGATCGAGTCTTGTGGGGAAAAGTGCGCAAACCTCTGCAGAGTGTATAAACTAATCATGGTTAGTCGTGTCCCCGGTTATGGACATTTTAAATATCTAGTACTTGGATTATCATGTGAATCTCATCATGTTACTTTAACTTAATCTTGTTGGGTTAATGATGTTACTTAATTGGGATTGAGATGGGTGAACCTTCTCAATGTTTAGCAACCACCATGATAGTTAAATAAAATCTATTCCTTTGTTGTAGGGCAAAATTGGCTTTATGCAAAACTGTAGCCATGGAGCTTTCCACCAGCCAAATATGCATGTAGTGATAGCATTATTCTGTTCATTACACTCTATGTGTTACATTGCCAGCATATTCCATGTGCTAACCCATTTTCGGGCTGCAACATTCATGTTGCAGACTTTTCAGACGATGAGTAAGGTACCTCAGGTCGTGGTCTTATACTCAGTGATGCCGTTGGAGTTGATGGACTCTCTTATCTTCCAAGCCTTCCGTTGTTATCATCTTTAGATGGCCTTAAGCCATATTTATTGTAATAAGTTCTCTTTTGAGACATTCGATGTAATAAGTGTGTGATTGCTACTCTGTTATAAATCCTTCAAGTATTGTGCGTGTCAGCATTATCGATCCAGGGATGACACTGATGCACAGAGATCAGACTGTTTGAGGTCTGGTCGCTACACAAATAATATAAGTTAAGCAAGAGAGTTCAATTCAATAAAATAAAACCATTGTAGTGCTCTAAAAAGATATAAAGGAAGCACTAGAGCAAAATTGCCTAGCTCAAATGATATAAATGAAGCACATAGAGTATTCTAATAAATCATGATTCATGCGTGTCCCTCTCAAAAGGTGTGTACACCAAGGATGACTGTGGTAAACTAAAAAGCAAAGACTCATATCATACAAGACGCTCCAAGCAAAACACATATCATGTGGTGAATAAAAATATAGCCTCAAGTAAATTACCGATAGACGAAGACGAAAGAGGGGATGCCTTCCGGGGCATCCCCAAGCTTAGGCTCTTGGTTGTACTTGAATATTACCTTGGGTTTCCTTGGGCATCTCCAATCTTAGGATCTTGCCACTCCTTATTCCATAGTCCATCAAATCTTTACCCAAAACTTGAAAACTTCACAACACAAAACTCAACAGAAAACTCATGAGATCCGTTAATATAAGAAAGTAAATCACCACTTTATGGAACTGTTGTGAACTCATTCTTTATTTATATTGGTGTAATATCTACTTTATTCAAACTTCTCCATGGTTCATACCCCCCGATACTACCCATAGATTCATCAAAATAAGCAAACAACACAAGAAAAACAGAACTTGTCAATAACATAATAGTCTGTAGCAATCTGAAAACTCCGAATATTTATGTAACTCCTAAAATTCTTAGAAATTAGGACAATATGGGAAATTTGTATATAAATCTTATGTAAAAAAATCAGATCAAATCATGTTTCTATGAATTATGAAAATTATTTTGTTGGGCGCAAAAGTTTCTATTTTTTAGCAAAATCAAATAAACTATCACCGTAAGCCATCCCAAAGGTCTTACTTGGCAAAAACACTAATTAAAACACAAAAACACATCTAATTAGAGGCCATATGAATTATTTAATGAAAAACATAACCAATAAATGCAAGAACAAATATAAAATTGGGTTGCGTCCCAACAAGCGCTATTGTTTAACGCCCTTAGCTAGGCATAAAAACATAGATCTATGTATTGTCATCTTTGGTATCCATCCATAAGTAGCTCTCATAATAGATTCATATGGAAACTTAATTTAATTTATAGGAAGGTGTTACATTTCGTTCCTTAAAGGACATTGAAATATAATGTTTCCTTCTTTTATATCAATAATTGCACGAATCATTCTAAGGAAAGGTCTACCAAGGATAGTAGGACATGTAGGATTGCAACATATATCAAGAACAATGAATTCTATGGGCACATAATTCCTATTTGCAACAATAATAACATCACTAATCCTTCCCATAGGTTTCTTAATATGGAATCCGCAAGATGCAGATTAAAAGAACAATCATCAAATTCACGGAAACCTAACACATCACATAAAGTTTTTGGAATAGTAGAAACGCTAGCACCCAAATCACACAAAGCATGGCACTCATAATCTTTGATTTTAATCTTAATAGTAGGTTCCCACTCATCATAAAGTTTTCTAGGAATAGAAACTTCCAATTCAAGCTTTTCTTCAAAAGATTTAATCATAGCATCAATGATATATTTAGTAAAAGCTTTATTTTTATTATAAGCATGAGGAGAATTCAACATAGATTGCAACAAGGAAATACAATCTATTAAACAACAATTATCATAATTAAATTCCTTGAAATCCAAAAAAGTGGGTTCATTGCTACTTAAAGTTTTGACCTCTCCAATCCCACTTTTATCAATTTTTGCATCAAGATCGATAAACTACAAATCATTGGGATGCTTTATAACTAAAGTTGACTCATATACAGTCCCATATTTATCAATATTTATATTGAAAATAAAAGATTCAATAGGAGTCACATCAATCACTTTAAGATCTTCATCATTATTTTCACAAAAACTAGAAGAACACGCTTTTACAAACCAATCTCGCTTAGCATGCATCCTAGCGGTTCTTTCTTTGCACTCATCAATGGAAATTATCATAGATTATAGAGACTCATTAATATCATGCTTTGGTGGAATATATATAATTTTCAAAGAATCAATCTCAAGAGAAATTATATCCACGTTCCTAGCCAAATCATCAATCTTAAGCAATTTTTCTTTAACTAAAGCGTTGCAACACTTTTGCGAACGCATACATTATTTAATACTATTCTCAAGATCAGAGAGCATATTATTATAATTTACAAAAGAACTGTTGTAGGAATTACCATAATTGTTAGAGGAATTACTAGGAAACACCCTAGGATTGAAATTTCCTCTATATGTGTTATTGCCAAAATTGTTCCTACGAACAAAATTCACATCCATTGATTCATTATTATTCTCAATCAAAGTGGACAAAGGCATATCATTAGGATCAATAGGAGCACTTTTTCTAGCAAACAATTTCATAAGTTCATCCATGTTTCCACTCAAAACATTAATTTCTTCAATCACGTGCACATTTTTAGTAGTAGAAGATCTTTTGGTGTGCCATTGAGAATAATTAACCATAATATTATGTAGGAGTTTAGTAGCTTCTCCTAAAGTAATTTCCATAAAATTACCTCCCGTGGCCGAATCTAAAAGATTTCTAGAAGTAAAATTCAATCCGGTATAAAAAATTGTATGATCATCCACAAATTTAAACCATGAGTAGGGCAATTTTGTATCATCAATTTCATCCTCTCCCAAGATTGTGCAACATGATCATGATCAAGTTGCTTAAAATTCATAATGTCATTCCTAAGAGAGATTATCTTAGCGGGGCAAAAATACTTGAAAATAAAATCATCTTCACTTATTCCGTGAATCAATACTATTTTTAGGAAAAGATGAAATCAAAATTTTAGCACGATCTCATAGAGAGAACGGAAATAGCTTCAATTTAACAATATCATTATCCACATCTTTCTTCTTTTGCATATCACACAACTCAACAAAATTATTTAGATGGGATGCGACATCTTCACTAGGAAGGGCGGAAAATTGATCTTTCATAACAAGATTCAGCAAAGCGGCATTAATTTCAAAAGATTCTGCACTAGTGGCGGGAGCAATCGGAGTACTAATAAAAGAATTATGATTAGTATTGGAAAAGTCACATAATTTGGTATTCTCTTCAGTCATCGTCACAAAGCAAGCAATCTAACACACGAGCAAACAAAAATACAAAAAGACAAACGAAAGAAGGGTGAATAAAAAGGCAAATCCTTTCGTAAATCATTTTAGAAGTGGGGGAGAGGGAAATGATAGACGAATGGTGAATAATGTAATATGAGAGCTGACAGTTTTATGGCAGGTACTTGGTAGGCTTGACGTAGATCTCCCCCGCAACGGTGCTAGAAATTATTCCTGCTACTTCTTGAGCTAGCATTGGTTTTCCCCTTGAAGAGGAAAGTGTGATGTAGCACAATAGAGATAAGTATTTCCCTCAGTTAAGTACCAAGGTATCAATCCAGTAGGAGAAACCTGCAAGTCCCCAATAGATGTACCTACACAAACAATCAAACACTTGCACCTAATGCGATAAAGGTGTTGTCAATCCCTTCACGGTCACTTGCAAAGGTGAGATCCGATAGAGATAGATAAAAATAAATAAAAGGTAAAATATTTTTGTGTTTTTTGGTTTATAGATCTGAAAATAAAAGATTGCAAAATAGTAGGTCGGAAACTAATATGATAGAAAATAGACTCAGGGGCCATAGGTTTCACTAGAGGCTTCTCTCATGAAGGCAAATAATACGGTGGGTGAACAAATTACTGTTCAGCAATTGCTAGAAAAGCGCAAAGTTATGATGATATCCAAGGCAATGATTATGCAATATAGGCATCATGTTTGTGTCAAGTAGACCAACTCTTGTCTGCGTCTACTACTATTACTCCACACATCGACTGCTATCTAGCATGCATCTATAGTATTAAGTTCATAAAGAACGAAGTAACGCCTTAAGTAAGATGACATGATGTAGAGGAATTAACTCAAGCAATATGATGAAAACCCCATCTTTTTATCCTCGATGGCAAGAACTCAATATGTGTCTTGCTACCCCTACTTTGTCACTGGGTGAAATCACGCAAGATTGAACCCAAAGCTAAGCACCTCTCCCATTGCAAGAAAAACCAATCTAGTTGGCCAAACCATACCGATAATTCAAGAGAAATACAGAGATATCAAATCATGCATATAATAATTCAGAGAAGATTAAAATAATATTCATAGATAAGCTGATCGTAAATCCACAATTCATCGGATCTCGACAAACACACTGCAAAAGAGTATTACATCAGATAGATCTCCAGGAACATCAAGGAGACCATGGTATTGAGAATCAAAGAGAGAGAAGAAGCCATCTAGCTACTAGCTATGGACATGTAGCTCTATGGTGGACTACCCACGCTTCATCGGAAGGGCAATAGAGTTGATCTAGATGCCCTCTGTGATCGAGTATCCCTCTGGCAGGATGCCGGAAAAGGCCCCAAGATGGGATCTCACAGGAACAGAAGGTTGCGGCCGTGGAAAAGTGTTTTCGTGGATGCTTCTAAGGGGTTTGGAATATATGTGAATATATAGGAGGAAGATCTAGGTCAGGAGGTCACCGAGGGGCCCACAAGGTAGGGAGCGCCCCCTAGGGCGTGCCCTCCACCCTTGCCGTCGCCTTGTGGCTCTTCTGACGAGAACTCCAAGCCTCCTGGGTGTCTTCTGGTCCAAGAAAAATCATCGTGAAGTTTTATTCCATTTGGACTCTGTTTAGTATTCCTTTTCTACGAAACTCAAAAACAAGGAAAAAATAGAAACTGACACTGGGGTCTAGGTTAATAGATTAGTCCCAAAAATAATATAAAATGACATATTAGTGCATATAAAACATCCAAAACTGATAATATAATAGCATGGAAATTATAGATACGTTGGAGACGTATCAGTCACCTGTGATATCTTTCTGTAATATTTTTTCAATGCATCCCATGTTGTATCTTATTCTTCTATATCTGTTTGCTTGTTGCATTACTCTCATCGTAGTTAAACCTGTGTTTAATCAAGTTTGTACCGTTGTCACTACTTTCATCGATGAATATGCTTCCGACAAAGAAGACTGATTAAGCATATTTCCTTTGTTACTACTTTGGCTGTTTTGAGTGGGATTTGTTTCAAAGCTTCGGAAAGCAAATTTGAATCTCCCATTAGCCCCCTCTTATCGATATACTCTCGGTCTTACCATTTGGTATTAGAGCGGGTACTCCCCTTCTCTATTTATTAAAGGTCTAACGTCCTTGGAGTTTTGAGTATGTTGTATAGGTAGATCCTCGCACTCTGAAAGATTTCCTATCTTTGATGGAAATGACTATTTGTACAGGAAGGAACGGATGAGAATCAGGATTCAAGCTATCGACTATGATCTATGCCAGATTGTAGAAGATGGTTTCACCATTCAACACCCTGATGCTCCATCTTCTGATGACAAGGCTATGATGCGCCTGGATGCACAAGCGAGAGAAATTATCTGTGCAAGTATCTCAAAGAATGTGTTCATTCGGTTCCGAAACGTTGACACTACAAAGCAACTCTGGGATGCTATCAAAAATATTTATGAAGAATTCATCTCTAGAACAGACTCACACACTCAAATGCTTTGTGTCATGTTCACTCGGTTCAGAAGTCTTTGAAACGAAAGTGTGATGGAACTCACGGATCGACTGATAGACATTGTTGAAAGACTTCATCAACGAGGAGTAACTGATGTCATCAATAAAGATCTGGTAAACAAGCTACTGAGTGCTCTTGATGAAACATTCGATCCTATTGTAGCTGAAATCAAACAAAGACCAGATTATGAAGAGCTTCATTATGTTGAGGTCATGACACTGCTATCCATTCATGAAGAAAAGTGGAACTCATAAATGCAGATCAAGAATCTTCTTCAAGGTGAAGGACAAATCCTCTCTCACTATGTCAGCTCTCACGAAGAAGAAGAAGATGTCGAGAATCAACACACCATCACAAGAGAATTGGAAATGCTCACACAACGGCTGAGTGATCTTAGAAGACAAAACGTGTATCTTGCAAATGATGATGAAGTTGAAGTGTCTGAATCCTCAAGACACTTACCTCCAAAAGAAGTGAAGTGCTTCAAATGCAAACAATTCGGTCATGTCATAGCCGATTGTCCTTGCTGGGATAAGCACCTAGTAACCGATGGAAGCATTGATACGTCTCCGATGTATCTATAATTTTTAATTGTTCCATGTTGTTATATTATCATTCTTGGATGTTTCACAATCATTTTATAGCAACTTTATATCATTTTTTGAATCTAACCTATTGACATAGTGCCTAGTGCCAGTTGTTGTTTTTTTATTGTATCTTACTTCATAGAATATCATTACCAAACGGAGCGAAAGTTTTTGTAGAATTTTTCTAGACCAGAAGACACCTATTGGGCCAAAGAAGTACCAGAGGGGGACTCTAAGGGGAGCACAACCCACATGGACGTGCCTGGGGGCCCAGGCGTGCCCTGGTGAGTTGTGCCCACCTCGGCCGCCTCCCACACCCCCTCTTTGCTCTATAAATACCCCGAAAATCCAAAAACCCAATGGGAGTCGACGAAACACAATTTCAGCCACCGCAAGTTCCAGAAACACTAGATCCAATCTAGACACCATCATAGAGGGGTTCATCATCCTCATTGGTGCCTCTCCGATGATGCGTGAGTAGTTCATTATAGACCTATGGGTCCGTAGTTAGTAGCTAGATGGCTTCCTCTCTCTCTCTCCCTCTCTCTCTCTCTCTTGATTCTCAATACAATGGTCTCTTGGAGATCTATTTGATGTAACTCTTTTTGCAGTGTGTATGTTGGGATCTGATGAACTTTGAGTTTATAATCAGGTATTTTTATCCATGAAAGTTATTTGAGTTTGTTTGGTCCCTTATATGCATGATTACTTATAGCCTCGTATTTCTTCTTCAAATCTTTGGTTTAGGTAGGCCGACTAGATGGATTTTTCTTGCCATGGGAAGAGGTGCTTTGTGATGGGTTCGACCGTGCAGTGTTCTTTCCTAGTGACAGAAGGGGTAGAGCAAGACACATATTGATCGTTGCTATTAAGGATAACAAGATGGGGTTTGTTCCTACATGAATAGATCTTGTCTACATCATGCCATCATTCTGCATTACTCCGTTTCTCCATCAACTTAATACACTAGATGCATGTTGGATAGCGGTCGATGTGTGGAGTAATAGTAGTAGATGCAGGCAGGATTCGGCCTACTAATCATGGACGTGATGCCTATATAATGATCATTGCCTGGATATCTTCATAATTATTTCAAGTTCTATCAACTTCCCAACAGTAATTTGTTTACCCACCGTATGTTATTTTCTCGAGAGAAGCCACTAGTGAAATCTACGACACCCGGGTCTATTTTCTCATCATATATCTTTAGATCTATATTGCTATTTGCCTTTTTATTTATTTTCATCTTTTATTTTCAGATCCATACTTTCAAAAACCCAAAAATACATCGCTGAATTTTATTTGCATCTACCAATCTATCACTTTACCAATCTTTTACCCGAGAGGGATTGACAACCCCTCCTTTGTGTCGGGTTACAAGTATTCTTTTTGTGTGTAGGTAACGTTTACATAGTGTTGCTTGGTTCTCCTACTAGTTAGATAATCTTGGTTTTACAACTGAGGGAAATACCTACCTTCTTTGTACTGCAATATCCTTTAATCCTTGGGGAAAAAACTGACACGGATACAATACATAAAGAAAAGATCGGGAGGAATTTCTAGCGCCATTGCCGGGAGACATCATCAACATCTATCAGGTTCCTAATCACAAATCTCATCTCCTTGCTATTTACATTATTTGCCATTTGCCTCTAATTTTCATCTTCCCCACTTCACAAAAATTTGTCGTTTTATTCGCTCTCTTTTTCGCTCGCCATTTTTCTCGTCAGATATGTTTTTGTGTGAAAACTTTTCTGCATAGTCATAATGCCTCAAAGAAAATATTATGATGTTCCTTACCCCAATATTTTGCTTGAAATTGACAAAAGTACTAAGGATTATATGACTACACAATTTGAGCACAACAAATATTTTACCGATGAACTTAAGGAACACTTTGGTGTGTTGGATGCTATAACAAAACAACTTGATGATATTAGTAGAGAAGTTTGTAGTGTCCAATCTAAGTATGCTTTTGCTGAAAATTTGCTAGGAGAATATCCGATGCACAAGTTACCCTAGTAAATCAAATGGCCGCTAAACCAATCTTGTTAAAACATAAAATGATGAAGATCTTATAATAATTGGTGATTCTTCTATTGATTCCTTGTTTAGTAAGATTAAAATTGATGATAAAGGGACTACAGAAGACTCAACTTTAGCTAGAAGGCATCCTGTTAATTCGGAGGGTGAAAATCTTGATGAAAAAATTGATAAAAGTGGGTTTGGAGAGGTCAAAACTTTAACTAGTGATGTGCCCACTCTTTTGGAATACAAAGACTTTAATTATGATAGTTTCTCTTTGATTGAATGTATTTCTTTGTTGCAATCCATGGTAAATTCACCCCACGGTTATGAACAAAATAGAGCTTTTACTAAACATATCGTAGATGCCATGATGAAAGCTTTTGAAGAAAAGTTGGAATTAGAGATGTCAATTCCTAGAAAATTACATGATGAATGGGAACCGACCATCAAAGTAAAGATTAAAAATATGAGTGCTTTGCTTTATGTGACTTGGGTGCTAGTGTTTCCACAATTCCGAAATCTTTCTGTGATGTGCTTGGTCTTACCGATATTGAAGAGTGTTCTTTAAATTTGCGCTCGATGGATTCTACTATTAAAAAGCCTTTTGGAAGAATTAATGATGTTCTTATTCTTGCAAATAGGAATTATGTGCCCCTAGATTTCATTGTTCTTGATATTGATTGCAATCCGTCTTGCCCAATTATACTTGGTAGACCATTTTTACGCACTACAGGTGACGTGATTGATATGAAAGAAGCCAATATTAAATTTCAATTTCCTATAAGAAAGGGTATGGAACACTTCCCTAGAACAATAATTAAGCCACCGTATGAATCAATCACGAGGGCGTCTTATGGATGTGGAACTAAATATGACAATACTTGAATATATGCTTTATGCCTAGCTAGGGGCATAAAATGATAGCGCTTGTTGGGAGGCAACCCAATTAATAATTTTTTATTATTTTGCTTTTTTATGTTCTTGAGTGTTTGCACAATTATGCCTCTGATTAGATGTGTTTTATGTTTTAATTAGTGCTTGTGCCAAGCTAAGCCTTTGGGATCATGTTTGGTGATAGTTGATTTGATCTTGTTGAAAAACAGAAACTTCTCCGCCTAGCAAAATAATTTTCATAAATTAGAGATACATGCTTTTGCTTTGAATGTTTTACACAAGACTGATATATAAATTTCCCATGTTGTCCTAAATTTTAAGAATTTTTGGAGTTACAGAAGTATACGAAGTTTTCTGATTGCTACAGACTGTTCTATTCTTGACAGATTATGTTCTCTTTGTGTTGTGTGCTTATTTTGATGAATCTATGGACTTTATCGGGGGGTATAAGTCATAGCAAAGTTGGAATACAGTAGATATAATGCAAAAATAAAATATGAATGGGTTTGCAACAGTACTTAGAGTAGTGATTGGCTTTGTTATACTAACGGATCCCACGAAGGTTTTGTTGAGTTTTGTGTGATTGAAGTTTTCAAGTTTTGGGTGAGATCATGATGGATGAATAAGGAGAAGCAAGAGCCTAAGCTTGGGGATGCCCCATGGCACCCCAAGATAATATCCAAGGATGAATAAGCAACTAAGCTTGGGGATTCCCCGACTGGCATCCCCTCTTTCTTCTAATGACCTTCGATATTTTACATAGAGATATATTTTTATTCGTCACATATCATGAGTTTTGCTTGGAGTGTCTTGTATTATATGAGTCTTTACTTGTTTTGCTTTTTGCTTTATGTCAAGTATCCTTGCTGAACACACCTATTTGAGAGAGCCAAAATTATGCTATGATTTGTTAGAATTGCTCTTTATGCTTCACTTAAATTTTTGAGCTATGGAATTGCTCTAGTGCTTCACTTATATCTTTTTGAGCAGGGCATGCTTTGATAGTTTTGAAGAAATGCTCTCATGCTTCACTTAGATTTATTTGAGAGTTAGTAATTTTGAAGAAGTTCTCTCATGCTTCACTTATATTATTTTGAGAGATGAAAATCTTTATGCTCATGTTCTTTACTTAAATTTGTTTGAGCTTGTAAAAAAGCAATAGCAACATATGAAACTAGTCCGAAAGTGATAGATATTCAAGAGGGATATAATAAAAACTTTCATGAAGATCATTGGACAAAATAAACTTGATTCTTTCTAAGAGTTTTGAGATATGATGATAGTGCTATGTGGGTCATGTTGATGGGTAATTATGCTTTAGTAAGAATATTGGTGTTAAGGTTTGTTATTCCCTATGCAAGCATGAAAGTCAATAGTTATGTAGTGAAATTACATCCTACTTGTGGTGCATTATTCGGTGTTAAACTCGCTTATGGGATTTTTCGTTTCTTGGTTGGATGCTTCTCAATTTTTTTGCTAGCCTCCACTTGCACTAAGTATAAATACTATTTGTGCATCCAAAATCCTTAAACCTAGTTTTGCCATATGAGTCTACCATACCTACCTATATGCGGTATTTCCGTGCCATTCTAAGCAAATTTGTATGTGCCATCTCTAATTTTCAAAATAAATTTCCTTTTTGTGTGCTCGTAACGCTCATGAAGCGGCAGGCGCTGGCCAATGTTTTCCATGCTAGATGTGTTATTCTCAAGATGAGTATTTATTCACTTGTCATTACACGAGAGTACGGTAAAGGTATTAGGGATGCCTAGTACCAAAATGAAAAATGAATTTACTTTATGTTGTCAAATAATAAATTTCTTGGAAAGTGTTGGTATAGAGGGCACCCGTGGCTACGACTAGCCATGGATTGTGAAAGAATGGTGGAAAAGGAATAAACTTTATTTTCTGTTTGGGAACCACCTATGATATATCGAGCATGGAAAGTGTTGGGAATTACTCGGTCGTTTTTGTTGACGGGAAAGTATGCCACCCAAAATGTTTTTATATCTCTTTTTTGCTTTGATCTCTGGCACCTCTACAAATCCTTACTTCCCTCTGCGAAGGGCCTTTCTATTTACTTTACGAAAAAATTATTTTTATTGAGTCTCCATATTCTCTTATAAAGCACTAACTAAAGGGCACTATGATCGTGCTTGAGCATTGGATGTAGCTAATATGCGAGGGTGTTTCATGAATGGATCAATGATTGAGCATGATGGGCTTGGGATAACTTGCTTTAGTGTTGATATTTTGGAAGACATGGTTGCTTGTTGATATGCGTGAGTATTGAATTCTTCATGTCAAAACTAGACTATTGCCTTGAACCATATAAAAGTCCTTATGTCCATGCTAGAAAAGAAAAGAATGTGATGAACATGATACGTAGCATTCCACATCAAAAAATTTGTTTTTATCATTTACCTACTCGAGGACGAGCAGGAATTAAGCTTGGGGATGCTGATACGTCTCCAGCGTATCTATAATTTTTGATCGTTCCATGCTGTTATATTATCATTCTTGGATGTTTTACAATCATTTGTAGCAACTTTATATCATTTTTTGGGACTAACCTATTGACATACTGCCCAGTGCCAGTTGTTGTTTTTTGCTTGTTTTTTACTTCACAGAATATCAGTACCAAACGGAGTCCAAACGCAGCAAAACTTTTTGGAGAATTTTTCTCGACCAGAAGACACCTGTTGAGCCAAAGAAGTACCAGAGGAGGCTCCGAGGGGACCACAACCCACCTGGGCGCGCCTGGGGGCCTAGGAGCGCCCTGGTGGGTTTTGCCCACCTCGGCCGCCTCCCGCACCGCCTCTTTGCTCTATAAATATGCCAAAAATCGAAAAACCCTATGGGACTCGATGAATCAGAATTCCAGCCGCTACAAGTTCCAAGAAACACCGGATCCAATCTAGACACCATCACTGTGGGGTTCATCATCCTCATTGGTGCCTCTCCAATGATGCGTGAGTAGTTCATTGTAGATCTATGGGTCCATAGTTAGTAGCTAGATGGCTTCCTCTCTCTCTCTTTTGATTCTCAATACAATGGTCTTTTGGAGATCTATTTGATGTAACTCTTTTTGTGGTGTGTTTGTTGGGATCCGATGAACTCTGGGTTTATGATCAGATCTTTTTATCCATGAAAGTTATTTGAGTTTCTTTGATCTCTTATATGCATGATGTGACGCCCCCGATTCAATCGTACACTAATCATGCACGCAAAGGTGTACGATCAAGATCAGGGACTCACGGGAAGATATCACAACACAACTCTACAAATAAAATAAGTCATACAAGCATCATAATACAAGCCAGGGGCCTCGAGGGCTCGAATACAAGTGCTCGATCATAGACGAGTCAGCGGAAGCAACAATATCTGAGTACAGACATAAATTAAACAAGTTGCCATAAGATGGCTAGCACAAACTGGGATACAGATCGAAAGAGGCGCAGGCCTCCAGCCTGGGATCCTCCTAACTACTCCTGGTCGTCGTCGTCAGCCTGCACGTAGTAGTAGGCACCTCCAGTGTAGTAGTCGTCGTCGACGCTGGCTCCTGGCTCCTGGAATCCAGCATCTGGTTGCGACAACCAGAAAGAAAGGAAAGGGGAAAAAGGGGGGAGAAAGCAACCGTGAGTACTCATCCAAAGTACTCGCAAGCAAGGAACTACACTACATATGCATGGGTATATGTGTAAGGAGGCCATATCAGTGGACTGAACTGCAGAATGCCAGAATAAGAGGGGGATAGCTAATCCTGTCGAAGACTACGCTTCTGGCAGCCTCCGTCTTGCAGCATGTAGAAGAGAGTAGATTGAAGTCCTCCAAGTAGCATCTCCAAGTAACATCTCATAGCATAATCCTACCCGGCGATCCCCTCCTCATATCCCTGAGGTAGAGCGACCACTGGTTGTATCTGGCACTTGGAAGGGTGTGTTTTATTAAGTATCCGGTTCTAGTTGTCATAAGGTCAAGGTACAACTCCAAGTCGTCCTGTTAACGAAGATCACGGCTATTCGAATAGATTAACTTCCCTGCAGGGGTGCACCAACTTACCCAACATGCTTGATCCCATTTGGCCGGACACACTTTCCTGGGTCATGCCCGGCCGCGGAAGATCAACACGTCGCAGCCCCACCTAGGCAAAACAGAGAGGCCAGCACGCCGGTCTAAACCTAAGCGCACAGGGGTCTGGGCCCATCGCCCATAGCACACCTGCACGTTGCGAGGGCGGCCGGAAGCTGAACTAGCCCCCTTAATACAAGAGCAGGCTTACGTTCCAATCCGGCGCGCGCCGCTCCGTCGCTGACGTCTGAAGTGCTTCGGCTGATACCACGACGTCGGGATACCCATAACTACTCCCACGTAGATGGTTAGTGCGTATAGGCTCGTAGCCAACTCAGATCAAATACCAAGATCTCGTTAAGCGCGTTAAATATCCGCGAACGCCGAACAGGGCCAGGCCCACCTGTCTCCTAGGTGGTCTCAACCTGCCCTGTCGCTCCGCCACAAAGATCCACACAGAGGGCCGTCGGGACAAAGGTCCTTTCAGCCCCCAATCCGTGAATCACTCGCGGGTACTCTTCGAGCTGACCCGACTTTAGTCACCATCTGTATAGTATGTATGTATGTATGGTATATACCCGTGATCACCTCCCAAGTGATCACGGCCCGATAGTATAGCAAGGCAGACTGACAAGAATGTAGGGCCAATGATGATAAACTAGCATCCTATACTAAGCATTTAGGATTGCAGGTAAGGTATCAATAGATGTAGCAACAATGTCAGGCTATGCATCAGAATAGGATCAACTAAAAGCAGTAACATGCTAAACTACTCTAATGCAAGTAGTATAGAGTAGAATAGGCGATATCTGGTGATCAAGGGGGGGGCTTGCCTGGTTGCTCTGGCAAGAGAGAGGAGTCGTCAACTCCGTAGTCGAACTGGTCAACAGCAGCGTCGGTCTCGTAGTCTACCGGAGAGAAGAGGGGGAAGAAATAATGAATACAGAGCAAACAAAGCATCACAAAATATAACAAGGCAATACGCGATGTTCGGTGTGCCCTAAGGCGGCAGTAGGTGATACCGGTGAAGGGGGGGGGGAACATCCGGGAAAGTATTCCCGGTGTTTCGTGTTTTTTGACAGATGAACCGGAGGGGGAAAGTTGCGTGTTCGGTATGCTAGGGGTGTGTGGCGGACGAACGGGCTGCGTAACCGGATTCGTCACGTCGTTCTGAGCAACTTTCGTGTTGAAAATATTTTAATCCGAGTTACGGATTAAAAGATATGATTTTCTAAAGATTTTATGAATTTTCTGGAATTTATTTAATTATTTAACTCTAACATTATCCAGAATAGTATATGCTGACGTCAGCATGACGTCAGCAGTCAACGTTGACCGTTGACCTGGTCAACCTACTGTGTGGGTCCAGTGGGACCCACCTGTCATTCACTGTTTAGTTAACTATCAGTAGTTCACTAGGTTAATTAGTCATTAGGTTAATTATTCATAATTAGTTGATTTAATCATAGTTAATTAAATTAATTAATTAATTAATTTTAATATTAATATTATTAATATATATAATTTTTTATCTCCTTTTTTTAACAGAAACGTTTTGTGGGGGCTAGGCCCCACACGTCATTGGCCCAGGGGGGCCTTGCGGGCTCTCGGTGCAGGCCGCGGGCGCCACCCGTTAATGGGCGAACTCGGGCGGCCGCTGCAGGCGCGCGCGCCAGCGCCTGCGAGGCGGCTGGGCGCCGGCTGCAGGCGAGAGGGGAGGCAGGCCACGACAGGGCGTGGCCGGCGGGCGCGGCAGCGTCCACGGCGCCGGACCGGGAAGGCGCGGGTGTCGGCGCCCGATGCGGCCAGCGAGAGGGGAGGAACAAAAAGGGGGGGCGCGTGGCTCGTGGCCACGGCCG
>NC_041381.1:524399416-524406826 GCF_002162155.2 Triticum dicoccoides | reverse complement strand
GAGGAGTCCGGGAGGGGCGGCGCCGACGCTGGCTTGCATCGGGCGCAGGGGTGAGGCGGCGGGGCCGAGGCGCCGTCTCCCTCGATCTAGATCGGGGAGGGGCGAGGGAGACGCACGGGGGTGGGTAACGAGTGGGGGAGTGGGGCATCGTGGGGGGGTTAGGGTTTTCCCCCTCGTGGGGATAAGGCAGGGGCGTGTCGGCCGGCTGGGCCAGGTGGGCCGGCCTGGCCGGTGAGCTGGGCCGTCTGGCTAGTTGGCCAGGGGGGCCTTTTTTGTTTGTTTTGTCTTGTCTTTTGCTTTTGTATTTTCTTTTATTATTTCTTTTCTGTTTTAATCCGTTTAAATTATTTAGCCATTTTCTAAAAATGTGATTGCTGTACCATAACTACCCTTGTAATATTTGGCACCCACCGAACATTTTTGTTTCTACTTTCGAAAACTTTTATTGTCGACATTAATTTTAAATTTTAATTTGACGCGGTTTGAACTAACGGACGTTTAGCATCAGTAATCGGGATGACGTGGCTTGATTAGTGTGGGATTATTTTAGCAAGATTATCCGAGTGTCACAATTGTCCTCCACTACAAGAAATCTCGTCCCGAGATTTAAGAGGGGGACTAGGGGGAAAGGTCTGGTTACGAAATCCTAACGAATCTTCTCGTCTTTGGTTGCTCTTCTCGAAGAGGTCGATCCATTACATTGATGTCTTCAGTTCTCTACTTCGGGTCATCATGATGAAGTTGTCGTCCTTACTTGGGGATCTTCATCGTACTTAAGGAAAGGATAAGGGGTAGCTTCAAAAGGACAGACCTCTACAAGGTTGACTATCTGGTCGATAACATCGAGGAAGGTGGCGGAAGTTACTCTCGAATTGAATCTTAAGAAAATATCGAGAGCAAAGTAAGGAGGTACCACGAGAATTTTCAAACGGATAGGCAAGCGTTCGATGCCTAATCAGAAGGTGAAAGGGGTTCAAGGCAACGAGAATAAGTACTGCGTCTGATACCAAAATAGATCACTTGGGACGGTGGTTCGCGATTTACATACGAGTCCACGCGCGAGGAATAACTTTGGGAAACAGGGGGTGTACAGGAGAGTCAGCTTTCGGTCCTGTGGAACTGTGGGTTATGGGCCCACCATGTGGTTGAAAGTAGGAAGGGGGCCGACACCTTGCACGGTCACGATAGTAAGGCGTGTTAGAGGGTAGCCTATCAGTTATGTCGGCAACAACACCGATACCAAGGGCGAGGGACGAAGAGAACCATTTTCCTGCTCGTTGAACGAGGCGGGCCAATAGGCAAAGTTCTCGTCCATCGGTGGTTACCGGAATGTTTTCAACAATAGTAACAGGGTCTTGCTGACAGAGTTGTACACCGAGGTGTTTACATAAGCAGGAGAACATTACTGCTTAGATCATATAGATCACAAGAAAGGTTAAACAAAACAATGGAAAGGAAAAGGTGATCATCAGATCAAATAGAACAATGGAATGGAAAATATGTTTAAACACATATTTCGAGGGTATATCCTTCCCAAGGACAAGCAGAGCAAGATATCCATGACAGGATATAAAGTAGAAAACCATTTAGGTAAGGGGGGAGGAATCTCATAATATTACTCATACAACGGTGTTAGGATAATTGATAATTAAAATATAGCATCGTGCTTCAAACGTGCCTGTTGAAAATCGGAGTACCATTAACATGCTTCGAGATAGCAGTGACATGGTCTTCAGGTGAAGATCAGACTTTGGAAACACGAAGGATCCATCAAGAATAACTTGTAGAATAAGTCTTACAATTTCCTCATGGATGAATGGATAACCTTGCTGAAAAGGAATCTATAATGATAGGTCCTCCAGCCAGGGGGGGTGCTAGGCATGACATCATGTTACCGGGTCATCAAAGGATCAACGTCATAACTCTTGGAAAGTTGTCCCAACCATCATATCTGACCGAGATTCAGATCCGATTGGTGTCAGGATACCTGAGACTCAGGATGTCCGAGAAGAAAAGGCGCAACACAAATCGTTGAAATGGCATTGCAAGCTTCTCGGGAAATGAACTATGGGAGCGGGTTTCTGAAGCAATAGTTCACCATTAAACCAAGGAGAGGACAAGGAGGTGTCTGGTGAACTCAACGGCAATTCACCGATATTCCCAAAAGATGGATTTCCACCATTAGGTGAACAAGGAGATAACATTTGTTAGATCAAATGATATAAGGAAGTATGCTCGAGGAAAACATACACAATTAAACATTGGTTGAAAGGTGCGCCCAAAATGTGGATTGGGTTGCACGACCAATGTCAGAATGGTGATTCAATTAGCGAAGGACTTAGAATGAACTATCGATCATTAACTTCAAAGCAATAGGGTTGCTAGAAGTGCATAATCCAAACAACACCGTTCACTTGTGGGTACCCCGGTTGGAATCAACACGAGGACCAAGAAAGAATGGTGATGGTGAGAAGTATCATTATAGCAAGAATTCTTAAGAGGTGGAGTAATCCTCACAACATTCTTAACATCAAAGATGGTAATACTCCGCGGTAGAATATAACATAAGTTGGATAGCAAGGAACTCAAGGTACAACACAATACAGGAACAAGTTTTGTGTTGGAGGGAATGCAATAATGTTGTCGCTGATAACACCAATCATCGAGGGCAAGGATGGTATTTCTCATCATGATTTCAATAGATCTCTTGGAAGAGCTCAGAATGTTGATGATATTCACGACACATTTGTCGCGAGAGTTCATGAAGATGTAATCGATCGGTGATGACATCAAGTCAAAGTAATGATAAAGTGAAAGGTTATTGGAACCAAGGGTACGACACAACTCGAAACCAAGCTTGTTGTTCAAGGCGAAATGATATGACGATGATGATCGACGTAAGGTTAGTTCATCGTCGAAAATTGTGCTCCGGGAAGAAGGACCGGGTAGCACAGTTAAAATTAGCTCGATAATGATATAGCCAATCAGGCTAGGAATGACTTGAAGGATTAATAAATTTGTAAGCAGTGATGGGTTCAAATACTTGTTGAATCGCAATGCGAACTCGATTCAGTTATCGGTGTCTTTGAGTGTATAATAACTCAGAGCCCGTGAAAAATTGGAATCAGTGGAAAGGTAGCACTTGATGAAGAACTCATAAGAAGTTATGCAGTTCCATGATAATCTTGAGATACCAGGGGGTAATACTCGACACAAGATCAAAGTAAAGATTGGACGGGTGTATTAATCCATAGAAGACAATTGTTTTAACTTGTCCGAGAAATGGAATCAAGGAAGAACAATCATGGTCGGAACCACGGTTGTAAGGGATCAATTCATAGATACCATATGTTAGTTATCAAGGAAATAGTTATTACTACAAGAAGCTTCCATGATAGGATATACATCGCGTCCATGGGCATGAACACAAGGTTCGAGGTCGACTCCCACTTCTCCAAAGCATAACCTTACATTCACTTCTCGTTTCGATAATGGCATTAGTGTTGAAAGTTATACCTGGTGAAATACCAGATGAGTATGACCCGTGAAAACTTCCGAGTTCACACATAGTAAGGAAGGCATAGGTTCAACCCATCAGGGCGTCTTACGAACATATACCACAAACTTCGGGGTAAATAATACAAGCTCGAAAGTAGAGCATTGTTCAAAAGCAGATGATACAATTTACGAAGGCATTATATACCCATGGAAAGGCTCTCAAGGTTATTCAATATGAAGGACACTGTCGGATAAAATCCAACAAAGGAACCGATGGTCCACAAGGGATCTGAGGTGAGCACCGGTACTCAACCAGAGGAAGAAGAATGCACGGGCATCATATTATAGAACATCAGAATGATTCGATGCTTAGATAATAAAGGAATTTCGATTTCCAAAACAAAGGATCAGAAGCAGTCGCTCTGATCAAGGATGGATAAGTTGGATATACCAGAGGCACAATTGACGACAAATAGTTTGGTCGAGAACCAGCTCATGTTCAAAAATGATGTTTGAGCCGGAAGGATAATTTAGAAGGGTTGATAGATGATTGTGTGCATTCGCACACATGCTGAATCAATAGGATCAAAATGACGATGCCTAAGGATACTAACGAATATTGCCAGACATATGGAAAGCATCCATAATGCAAGCAGACAAGTATTGCAGACCAATAAGCTATTAAGGATTTTTGGAGGATCAGATAGTATTTCGAAGACCATTGTGAAACACATGAACAACTGGGGGATGAGCGGATACTCGATAAGTGCGAGAATTATCCATAGGGGTATTCAAATGACAAGGAACAGCAAGGCGATAAGCTCAAAGGATTATCGAGACAACGACGAGTGTTTCGAGGTATCCGGTAATAACAAGACCAACTGGGGATGAATGTAAGAATAACAACTGCAAGTAGTTATCCATAAGGGTTGACGGTGGAAGGGGAATTGCAAATGCGATGAACATAAGTTCTCGGGTTAACAACGGAGAGTATCTTCAGGGTCTTCACGTGCCGCAGACGATCATCATTAATAAGGGGCTCTCCGGGTGAAAGTGATAACGAGATCCTAATGTTAGATTTAGCAAAAATCATTTAACCCGAATAGAAGAGAAATAAGAGTCCCAGAGTATAGGTCGAGGAATAAAAGATCCTAATACCACCCAATGGCGACGTGGGCCCGTAAGGCACACAGCCAAGTTAGTAAAAGTTTTGCAATGGCTAGACTCAACTTCGGCCGAGGAGTTGGAAAGGGGATTCCTACAGGCAGTCGGCTCTGATACCAACTTGTGACGCCCCCGATTCAATCGTACACTAATCATGCACGCAAAGGTGTACGATCAAGATCAGGGACTCACGGGAAGATATCACAACACAACTCTACAAATAAAATAAGTCATACAAGCATCATAATACAAGCCAGGGGCCTCGAGGGCTCGAATACAAGTGCTCGATCATAGACGAGTCAGCGGAAGCAACAATATCTGAGTACAGACATAAGTTAAACAAGTTGCCATAAGATGGCTAGCACAAACTGGGATATAGATCGAAAGAGGCGCAGGCCTCCAGCCTGCGATCCTCCTAACTACTCCTGGTCGTCGTCGTCAGCCTGCACGTAGTAGTAGGCACCTCCAATGTAGTAGTCGTCGTCGACGCTGGCTCCTGGCTCCTGGACTCCAGCATCTGGTTGCGACAACCAGAAAGAAAGGAAAGGGGAAAAAGGGGGGAGAAAGCAACCGTGAGTACTCATCCAAAGTACTCGCAAGCAAGGAACTACACTACATATGCATGGGTATATGTGTAAGGAGGCCATATCAGTGGACTGAACTGCAGAATGCCAGAATAAGAGGGGGATAGCTAATCCTGTCGAAGACTACGCTTCTGGCAGCCTCCGTCTTGCAGCATGTAGAAGAGAGTAGATTGAAGTCCTCCAAGTAGCATCTCCAAGTAACATCTCATAGCATAATCCTACCCGGCGATCCCCTCCTCATATCCCTGAGGTAGAGCGACCACCGGTTGTATCTGGCACTTGGAAGGGTGTGTTTTATTAAGTATCCGGTTCTAGTTGTCATAAGGTCAAGGTACAACTCCAAGTCGTCCTGTTACCGAAGATCACGGCTATTCGAATAGATTAACTTCCCTGCAGGGGTGCACCAACTTACCCAACACGCTTGATCCCATTTGGCCGGACACACTTTCCTGGGTCATGCCCGGCCACGGAAGATCAACACGTCGCAGCCCCACCTAGGCAAAACAGAGAGGCCAGCACGCCGGTCTAAACCTAAGCGCACAGGGGTCTGGGCCCATCGCCCATAGCACACCTGCACGTTGCGAGGGCGGCCGGAAGCAGAACTAGCCCCCTTAATACAAGAGCAGGCTTACGTTCCAATCCGGCGCGCGCCGCTCCGTCGCTGACGTCTGAAGTGCTTCGGCTGATACCACGACGTCGGGATACCCATAACTACTCCCACGTAGATGGTTAGTGCGTATAGGCTCGTAGCCAACTCAGATCAAATACCAAGATCTCGTTAAGCGCGTTAAATATCCGCGAACGCCGAACAGGGCCAGGCCCACCTGTCTCCTAGGTGGTCTCAACCTGCCCTGTCGCTCCGCCACAAAGATCCACACAGAGGGCCGTCGGGACAAAGGTCCTTTCAGCCCCCAATCCGTGAATCACTCGCGGGTACTCTTCGAGCTGACCCGACTTTAGTCACCATCTGTATAGTATGTATGTATGTATGTATGGTATATACCCGTGATCACCTCCCAAGTGATCACGGCCCGATAGTATAGCAAGGCATACTGACAAGAATGTAGGGCCAATGATGATAAACTAGCATCCTATACTAAGCATTTAGGATTGCAGGTAAGGTATCAATAGATGTAGCAACAGTGTCAGGCTATGCATCAGAATAGGATCAACTGAAAGCAGTAACATGCTACACTACTCTAATGCAAGCAGTATAGAGTAGAATAGGCGATATCTGGTGATCAAGGGGGGGGCTTGCCTGGTTGCTCTGGCAAGAGAGAGGAGTCGTCAACTCCGTAGTCGAACTGGTCAACAGCAGCGTCGGTCTCGTAGTCTACCGGAGAGAAGAGGGGGAAGAAATAATGAATACAGAGCAAACAAAGCATCACAAAATATAACAAGGCAATATGCGATGTTCGGTGTGCCCTAAGGCGGCAGTAGGTGATACCGGTGAAGGGGGGGGAAACATCCGGGAAAGTATTCCCGGTGTTTCGTGTTTTCTGACAGATGAACCGGAGGGGGGAAGTTGCGTGTTCGGTATGCTAGGGGTGTGTGGCGGACGAACGGGCTGCGTAACCGGATTCGTCACGTCGTTCTGAGCAACTTTCGTGTTGAAAATATTTTAATCCGAGTTACGGATTAAAAGATATGATTTTCTAAAGATTTTATGAATTTTCTGGAATTTATTTAATTATTTAACTCTAACATTATCCAGAATAGTATATGCTGACGTCGACGTCAGCAGTCAACGTTGACCGTTGACCTGGTCAACCTACTGTGTGGGTCCAGTGGGACCCACCTGTCATTCACTGTTTAGTTAACTATCAGTAGTTCACTAGGTTAATTAGTCATTAGGTTAATTATTCATAATTTGTTAATTTAATCATAGTTAATTAAATTAATTAATTAATTAATTTTAATATTAATATTATTAATATATATAATTTTTTATCTCCTTTTTTTTAACAGAAACGTTTTGTGGGGGCTAGGCCCCACACGTCATTGGCCCAGGGGGGCCTTGCGGGCTCTCGGTGCAGGCCGCGGGCGCCACCCGTTAATGGGCGAACTCGGGCGGCCGCCGCAGGCGCGCGCGCCAGCGCCTGCGAGGCGGCTGGGCGCCGGCTGCAGGCGAGAGGGGAGGCGGGCCACGGCAGGGCGTGGCCAG
>NC_041381.1:524387520-524398958 GCF_002162155.2 Triticum dicoccoides | reverse complement strand
GGGGCGGCGCCGACGCCGGCTTGCATCGGGCGCAGGGGTGAGGCGGCGGGGCCGAGGCGCCGTCTCCCTCGATCTAGATCGGGGAGGGGCGAGGGAGACGCGCGGGGGTGGGTAACGAGTGGGGGAGTGGGGCATCATGGGGGGGTTAGGGTTTTCCCCCTCGTGGGGATAAGGCAGGGGCGTGTCGGCCGGCTGGGCCAGGTGGGCCGGCCTGGCCGGTGAGCTTGGCCGTCTAGCCAGTTGGCCAGGGGGGCCTTTTTTTGTTTGTTTTGTCTTGTCTTTTGCTTTTGTATTTTCTTTTCTTATTTCTTTTCTGTTTTAGTCAGTTAAAATTATTTAGCCATTTTCTAAAAATGTGATTGCTGTACCATAACTACCCTTGTAATATTTGGCACCCACCGAACATTTTTGTTTCTACTTTCGAAAACTTTTATTGTCGACATTAATTTTAAATTTTAATTTGACGCGGTTTGAACTAACGGACGTTTAGCATCAGTAATCGTGATGACGTGGCTTGATTAGCGTGGGATTATTTTAGCAAGATTATCCGAGCGTCACACATGATTACTTATAGCCTCGTATTTCTACTTCGAATATTTCGTTTAGTTAGGTCGACTAGGTCGAATTTTCGTGCTATGGGAATAGGTGCTTTGTGATGGGTTCGATCGTGCGGTGTTCTTTCCTAGTGACAGAAGGGGCAGCAAGACACGTGTTGATCGTTGCTATCAAGGATAATAAGATGGGGTCTATTCCAACATGAATAGATCTTGTCTACATCATGCCATCGTTCTTATTGTATTATTCCGTTTCTCCATGAACTTAAAACACTAGCTTCTTGCTGGATAGCGGTCAATGTATGGAGTAATAGTAGTAGATACTGGCAGGAGTCGGTCTACTAATCTTGGACGTGATGCCTATATAATGATCATTGCCTGGATATCTTCATAGTTATTTGAAGTTCTGTCAGTTGCCCAACAATGATTTATTTACCCACCGTATGCTATTTTCTCGAGAGAAGCCATTAGTGAAATCTACGGCCCCCAGGTCTATTTTCTCATCATATATCTTCAGATCTATATTGCCATTTTCCTTTTTATTTATTTTCATATTTTATTTTAAGATCTATATTATCGAAAACCCAAAAATAGCTCACTAAATTTTATATGTTTTTATTTTATTTGCATCTACCAATCTATCACTTTACCAATCTTTTACCCGGGAGGGATTGACAACCCCTCTTTTGCCTCGGGTTGCAAGTATTTGTTCTTTGTGTGCAGGTACCATTTACATAGTGTTGCTTGGTTTTCCTACTGGTTCGATAACCTTGGTTTCACAACTGAGGGAAATACCTACCTTCGTTGTACTGCATCATCCCTTATTCATCGGGGAAAAAACTTACATAGATACAATACATAAAGAAAAGATCAAGCATCTTCACTACAATGGTTTTGCTCGAATGGATCATCATACTAAGCTCTCGAAGAAAAAGGAACTTGCTTCATCCTCTTCGACAAGACCAGTCACTGACACAAATGCCAGAGCAATCATTGATTCCAACCTGAAGAAAATCTCTTAGCTGAATAAAGCCTAAACTAACCTGACTCTGGACTCTGAAGAAGAGAAAACAGACACTGATTCAGATGATGAGGAATTCTACAAAAGGATTGGGAGAAGCAATGCATATATTGCTATAGAATCATTGAAGGACTTTAGCAAATCAGATACTGATGATGATACTTCAAGTAACTATCACTCAAATGATGATGAACCAGTTGCCTTTAGTCTCATGGCAAAATCATCAAAGAATCAAGTATCTGCAAAACACCAAAAGTCCATGAACGAATATTCACCTGAATATATTTCAAATGCCAAGTTGGTGAAAATTGCTAAATCCCAACATGATGAACATGAAATGCTTGAGAGAAATCTCAGGAAACCCGAAGGATTACTCATCGAAGAGATGAAGAAGAATCAAAAGTTGATCGAAGAGCAAGATGCTTTTTCATCAACTATTCATAATCTCCCAATCGATATGATTCACTTACAGTTGACTACGAGAGTTTATTAGATGAACTCATTAATAGGAATCAAGAACTCATGTCACTGAAAGAATCTTATAACAAGCTGGTGTCAGAGAAAGCTTCTCTCTTCGCCGAGCAATCTGTTCGAGTTCCTGATGACTTTGTACCTCCATGCTTAAAATGCCTGGAAAGTAGCAGTGCTGATTCTCATGATGAAACTTCTAATTCTGTTGTTAAGAACATTGTTATTGTTTAAATTGGTACTACTAACCCCTCTACCGAGGATTTCGCTGCTGTTACTGAAGAAAATTGCAGGTTAAAGGGCTTGCTTGATACTGGAATGCTAAGTAGCCTAAAAGGGCATCAAACCCTGTGTGATGTCCTCAAGAATTCCATACTGCACGAAAATCTTCAGAAGGAAGGATTAGGTTTCGAAAAGAAACTTAATGTGGATGGATCCTATTGGACTCCAGAGCAATATCCTCGAAGAACTTGGGTTCGTGCAAAGAGTAAAACTCTTGAACCTGAAACTTTAACTGGTTATCTCTCGCCCATTCCTGTCGATATTGACGAGTCTAGCAACTCAAATTACAGAATCTTCAAACAACAGGATGTCAAAGTTTTCGCTCGATATATTGGAACTAACTTCAGGTCAGACACACCCAAGAAGCAAATCTGGGTAAAGAAGTGCATTGTTGAAAATCTGTCTGTCACTGCTAACCTGACTGTGCAGGATAAATCTTGACGAACAGATAGAGATCATTCTCAGTTTGCATGAGTATCACTCTCGAATGAATATCATCTTATCCCGCGTCAGAAGGAGTATATGCATACATCTTCAAATCATTACATTCATGTATCAGGAAATAACTTCAATACCTATTCATATGATTATCATCAAAGTGCACGAGTATTTTGCAGGCCTCGCCGAAGGAATACCCCCACTCGGTTCAAACAAATGAGATCCCCACCTCCCACGTGAGTGTGGGCTACGAAGAAGAACTAATCATCTCATGTAGGAATTTCTCTCAGGGATATCTCATGTTTATCATAAGCCCTGAGATCAATTATTGTTGGTGCTTATCCTTCTGTGTGTTCATTTGAAGTGTTTGTTCCCTTATTTTTCCTTTGTTTGATTTGGGTTTTGAGTCAGTTTCTTCTCGGGTTTTTACTCGGTTCTTTCTTGTCATAAACATGCAACTTCATCTGAAAGTCATTTCAGTCTAATGCCCTTGGTCGCGAATGAAATCAACTTCAATGTTTCATTTGTTTTGGTGCTTGCGCTTCCTCAACCCTTCGTCATTCAGTTCAGTTACCAAGATTTTCCCAGGAAATGGGTGACACGTGCCCATGATCTCTCGATCATGATCTCGTCCATTGAATGTGGAGCATCCTGTGTTTATAGGCCGTGGATCTCGGAGTGGGCGGTTATCCCCTCAGGATATATAACCCCCCCCCTCTCTAGGTCTCTTCTTCCTTAGTTCATTCTCTTTTCAGCCTCAATCTCTCCTCTCGCTCTTCTCTCAAGCCCGATCTCAAAGCAGCATCGATAACAAGCCTCGCTGTGCAATTCCGGCGAAGCTCCGTCACCGTTGGTCGCGCCAGTGCGGTAACTCTTCTCTCCCGCGCTGATGTAGTCGATCTATATTGCCAAGTTAGGGCATGCAGATCTAGAACTAGCCCTATCTCTCTTCTGTTCTAGGGCAGTTCATCCCGACGCCATTTATCTTATTTATTTTCATGTGGTAGATCCTTAGGATTCACTAAGGCATGACTCGTATGGTTTGTAGCAGTTCCTCGTACCAGTCTTTCAAATCTAGGGTTTATTTGATATACTTCGACAGGTTAGAGGAGTTGTTATTCTGTCTTAGGGCATATGGCAATTCTCACGATGATATCTTGCTAAGTATATGCCATGAATCTTTTGCTTCTTCCGAAAAATTTATTGGTTTTGTGTCAGAATGCTTCTGTGCATGTTTGTGACTTCTTCCTGTTTTACTTTGAATTCTTGTTTTTCTCTAAGGAGTGGTTAGGGAAAATAGTTCGGAAGAGCGTTCTGGGTCCAAGGAAGAAATTCCACAACATCATGAGTGGCTGATAAAGCAAAGGTGGCTGAAAGAAAATTGGCTAAGCCGCCAAAAGTTCCGAAGAAGAAATACAAATCAGACTCTGCTGAAGAAGATGATGATATTCCCTCAGCGCACATTGAGCTAGAGGATGAGCTAGTCAACGACTCCAAAACCCTATTATCTGGCGGAAATCCCAAGAAGGGTGGTCGTGGTAGAGAAAGAAATACCACGGCTGAAATGTCTGACCCTGAAACTTACAAAACTCCACCTGGAGTAGAAACTCCTCAAGAGAGTAACAACATGTTGTAGAAGATTCGTCGTCACTAGGTGAAGAAGTGGTTAAACTATATGAAGTCCAAAGAAAATACCATATGGTGTTTGCATTCACTCCTCCCTGGAATGACTGCATTGCAGAGGGCTGCCTTGGACAAGATGATGAAAAAGTAAGGCCAGCACCGACTCCAAATGCTCATACGGATTCCCTAAAAACCATTGCTGATTTTCCTGAGCAGGTTGCAAAAAGGGAAAAGGCCAAGGCCAAGCGTGAGGCAAGATCTGCGAAGAAAAATCAGGTGGAACATCGAAATGTTGAGTTAACTCAACAAGATGTGCAGGAGAAGAAGGAAAGGGCATCTGGACGAAAAGAAAAGAAGAAGAGGAAGCATGTTTCTCCTCGAGCCTCAAAGAAGAAGTCCATGCAAGAAAATCAAGGAAGGCAACCTTTGCATCATCTGATGATTCCTCTAATGATAATGATGGCGAAGAAATTCCCATGTACAATCAAAGAGCTCTGCTTGATAAGTCACATCAGACTCCCTCTCCAGCAAGGGTTTCTCCTCCATCGAGATCTTCACCAAGGCTTGCTCCTATCCCATCAGATAAACCTTCAGGTTTTGTTGCCCCAGTTGCAAAGAGAAAGTAGATTTTGTGATGAAAAAGTTGATATCCTAGCCAAGAAGGCGAAGAAGATTGTTCCTGCTTCCACAAAGAAATATGATTTTGATCTTATATTTGACATCATTGAAGGTGGTTCCTATGATGCAAATCTAGCTGAGTTGAGCAGCTTCGGTCTGCCTGAAGATGTTACCAAGACGGTAGCAAAGCACTTCTCTAAGCTGAGAGAAATCACCAAAGAACTCAATCAAGCTATCAAGGACAAGAAACTTCTTGAGAAAATGAGGAGGGAAGCTAAATCTGAGTCTGAAAGAAAATACGAGAACAAGGGAATCCTCGAGATCACCAAAGCCCTCACTATGATGAGAAACAATAAGATTGATTGGCACTCCAAGCTGAAGATGGATGTTTCTCAACTTTGTGAATGTGGGAACAATGAGATTAAGCGTCAAGTAGATCTTGCTCGACATAGAGAAAAAGAAGAGAAACGTCAGAGAGCTCAGGCAAGAGCCAGCAAGCCAAAACATATCAAGGACCATCATGTCCAATCTTTATCGACTGAAGCACCTGTTGATTCAAGTGCCCCATTGCAACAAATTCCACCATCCCCTCATTCTGAGGAAGAAATCGAGCAATATATTGTGCTTGCGGTAGTCATCATTCCTACCTCAGCTGCACAAGAATCTGATGTGGTGGATATGTTTCTAGTCAATCCTGATGAAGAAAATGTCATGTATGAGCAACATGTCCCTGAAGAAAGAGTTGACGAGGAAATTGAGATGGAAAAGGCAGATTCATCGCCTTTGAAGAAAAATCAAGATGAACCCTCCGGATCAACCAAGGAGGATGAGAAGGTCGAGGGGAGCAAGTTGCTTCCTTAGGAAATACCACCCCATTCTCCTCGTCTAGTGCCCCTACCCAGATGGAGTTTGACCCTGCTCCTGGTTCTTTGGCTTCATAGCCAGAACAAGAAGAGAAGAAATTGGAAGAGACCATGGCCCCCGAAGAGAAAGATCAAGTTGTTGTATCACTAGCATTGCAGCAGTAGGTTGAACAAGTTGTGACTCAATAGTCTCAAGAAGTTGTCGTGCCACCCATCATTGAGAACTCTCTGACAGAAAAGTCCCTAGTGCCTAAGAATGTGAAAGCCGTTGAAGGAGTTCCAGCGAAGGAAATTGATAGTCAGTCTAGTGATCCCATGCCATCTGCTCTAGAAAAAGTTGTAAGGCAAATTGCTCCATTAAATCCCATCGATGATAATGCGCCGGTTTCTGAAGATGTTTCAGCCGATGGGAATTAGCAAGGAAGAACTTCAGAAAAATCCTCAAGAATCATTTCCACTATTTCCAGCTGAATATGGCCCCAATGGCCCCGCATTCAATGAACAACTTCATTCCTCGAAGCTTGCATTCTTTGGGGTCAACCCTTACGAAGGAGAAAGGACTTCATTCTCACCAAAGTTCTGGACTGAGGAACTGGCGGTCTATTATGCTCGGATATTGTTTGGCAAGCACAAAATTTTCAATCATAAGATATTAAACTTTGCCAAGCTCAAAGGAATGTCGTGCTTCCATAATGCAATCGAGCGTATTGAACATGCTCTACTGAATGGTTTCATGCGCTTTAATCATGGCTGGAACAAGGAAGTCATTCTTCAGTTTTATGCCACAATATATATCTCAGGAGATCTAGTAATACTTCATCATGGACGCTTGAATGGATGACTGGCAGAGGGAGAATTAAATGTTCGGCAGATCATTTTCTTGCCTTGATAAATTTGCCTCGATGTGATTTTAGAACACTAGAGAGCACAGACTGCATTTTTGGGAAGTGTCGGAAGCACAACTCTACATCGTGATGGATCCCACCATGGTGGGGACCGAATGCATTGATGTTGATCTGAATAAGTTGGCTTATAACAACAAAGTATTATTCCACATTATGTACAATACCACCACGCCAACAAACAGGCCAATCTCCATCAAAGGCATCATGGGAAATTCACTTGTAGCAATTTCTCATGGAATCAAGTTTGATATTCCAGATCTTTTCATTTGAAACCTCGCTTGCGCAGCAGATAGCCCTCACTCATTGAAGCCTTATGCTCCATGGATAATGTCCGCAATCGAGAAGCTCATAAATGAGAAATTCTTCCGGGCCTACGAGATGAATGTATTCATGCCACCTATCCGTGACACTCTGCGCATTGTGAAGGAAAATGGCAAAGGAAAGGAACGTGTTGATACTACTGCAAATGCTTCTGCGTTTGAAAATGTTTCGAAGGTCAAAGAAGTCAGGGATGAAATCTCTCATGAGGAAAATCCATCTCCTTATGATATTTTTATTTGCACACAGCAAACTCTGGAAAGACACATCAAGATGGATAGGCACGAAAAACTGGAATTGATGAATGAGCTGAATCTGATTCATAATCACACTCTTTAAATTCTTCTGCATGAGAAGGATACAAGAAAGCGCACTTGGACCTTGTTGAGAAAGCATTACTCTCGCAAGGATTTACCTAAAATGGGCCTCTTCAAGGAGTATGACTACATGGACTTGCTTGCTATTCCGCGCATCCAAAGGCAAACTCCAGTGCTCCTATTACGTTCTGCTTCAACGGATTTGTTGTTCGTCAATCATGATGATGAAATTGAAGATACAACTGTTACTCATGTCTAGAAACCATATGTTCATCGCTCCAAGCCTTCCAAAGCCCAGGCGGCTACTCCTGCTTCTACCTCGACCATTCCGCATTCTTCCGACAGTGATTCGTTGAGTGCTTTTAATTCGGATTCGTAAGACACTCCCATGGAGTAATGCCTCGCATGTCTTCTCTTATCTTTTTGACACTTTTTGACAAAAGGGGGAGTCGAGTGATAGTTTATTGGGGTTTGCAGGGTGTTTTCATTCGCTTTTGGTTTTCCCTTGAACTTTTTGCTTCATGAACTTATCGCACCACATGTAGTGCTGAAACACTTGGACGCCATGTGATATTAATAACCCCCGCCTGCAATATCATTTGCTTCGCACTATTTGTCTACAGGTAGTATGTCCTATGTATGATCATCGATAGTTATTTATATATTGGGAAACATTTTTGGTCCTCGAAGAAGAACAGTGAATCATCATGTGATGATAGTATTTTGGAGAAGTACTTCAAGTACTGAACAAACTATATCTTTTGTGGTTGGATATGCTCTAAGTGATATCCTTCTTTACCTAACCTTGCATGATGGGAAAGTTAGTCTATGCACAAATGCTACAAAAAGGCTATCTCTATGACTGACAAACTGTTTTTCCTCACAGATATCCTTTATGTCATCCAATTTGCAGGAAAACCACCTCCGAAGCATATCCACTCCGAGCAACATATTCTTATTTTATCCTGCTCTGATCATATCGAATACCTAGCATGCATGAAAACTACATCTCTTGTGGATTTAAATTATGTTCCGATAAAACCTTCATAACTTATCCTTGTCACAAATAACTCAACGTTTATCTTACATCTATCCTTCTTTGAAGATTTTGTGACAGGAATCACCTCAGATACCAATGAGTGCATTGAAATAACTTATATTTAAGATCTGATCAATAAAACTCATACAAAGACCTATATCGCTTCCCCCTGATCCTTCATGATCCGAAGCATATCTCAAGGGGGAGAATATTTTATCTTTGTAATTATTTCTCGTCTTTCATAATTCTTCGCATTAGATTCCATTCTTTATCTATCATTTGATGTGATCTGTTTTGTCAATAATCGTCCAAAAAGGGGGAGATTGTTGGTGTAATATCTGCCTACCTTGTGTTTTGGAGATTGTTGACAGAAATAGGTATGGACTGATTTGGTTGCTAGTGAATACAGAGAGAAAAGTCCATACACAACCGAAGAGAATGATGTCCCCGGTGCTAAGTCGGAGGAACTTCACCAAAGCACATATGCGCTAAAGAGAGGAATGAGCTATGTGTGCTGAAGTCATATAGTCGAGAGGATTGATGGGAAGAAATTGACCCCTCAAAATTTCACTGTTGAAGCAATGCTTTTGATTCGGCACTGTCGTCCTAGGAAATTGACTACAGCAATGGAAGTCGAAGACAAAGATAAGACATAGTATTCATTTCATTCTTCTTCTTTCATTCATTGAGTCATAGGACCTCCGTACTACTAAGAGGGGTATAGGTTCTCAATGCTTAGATCCGCTGTGATGCTTAGCCAAAACCTATGGAAGTTGCGAGAGAAATCTCTTTCTGCTCCGAGCAAATACTTGTCAGCAAGAGACTGTGTTCTTCTTTGTTGCAAGAGATTTGACTCGGACCGACGAGTTAGCATTACTTGTTCCTCAAGTAATTACTGTTGCTCCAAAATCTGACTGTTGTGAATGTGTCGGTTGGCCATTTGCTGGACCTCGTGTCCAAAATGGTTATTTCCCATTTGGGAAGGTTACGCTATAAATAACCACCCCGCTCCAATGTTGTCTGTTGGCTGCTCTGCTTGAGATTTCTGAGAAGATTGATTTAAGCAACCCATCTCCGAGTGATTTGAGTTTAAGATCCACCGAGAGAAAAAACCAAGAGCCCAAACTTAGACAGTAGTTTAGCATCACAATAGTTCTAAGTGAGAGTTCTTGTACCTATTACTATTGAGAGCTGCGCACTCTCTAGATGGATAGGTTTCGGCTTCGAGTGTTGAAGAGTTGTTGTCTTCACCGAGCCAGATCTTCAGCAACCAAGAGTGATTGTGGTTCACGAAGGTCGACCGAAGGTTTGGAGATCGCCGACAAAGATCTACCATGAGTGAAATTAACCTGAGTCTGATCAGCTCTGCGTTGAAGGAGAAAAGGGTGAAGAGAGTTTATCTTATGTGTTAAGTCACATACCCTCCAACCAGACGTAGCCCTTTGGCAGAAGGGTGAACTGGTCTACCAAATCTCCTTGTCGCCATCAAGTACCACTGGTTAAATCTCTCTACTGCACTTCCTTCAAAAGTTTATATTCTTGCACTATGTCGATAGATTACTGAATCATATTGTTCTGTCGTGTATATGTGTTCATTCTATTTCATTCTCATCGTTTGTATTCATTCGTTACCATCTTGTCCCGAGGAGTCACCTATTATATCTTTTCGTACTATTTTTTCAGTGTGTCCCATGTTGTGTCTTATTCTTCTACATCTGTTTGCTTGTTGCATTACTCTCATCATAGTTAAACATGTATTTAATCAAGCTCATAACGTTGTCAATGCTTTCGTCGATGAGTATGCTTCCAACGAAGAAGACTGATTAAGCTTATTTCCTTCGTTACTACTTCCGCTGTTGTGAGTGGGATCTGTTTCAAAGCTTTCGAAAGAAATTTGAATCTCCCATTCACTCCCCTCTGGTCGATATACTCTTGGTCCTAACAGATAGATCTGATCATCAACTCACAATTCATCGGATCCCAACAAACACACCACAAAAAGTCATTACATCAAATAGATCTCAAAGAACATCGAGGAGAACATTTTATTGAGGATCAAAAAGAGAGAAGAAGCCATCTTGATACTACCTACGGACCCATAGGTGGTAAACTACGCACGCATCATCGGAGGGGCAAGGGTGATGATGAAGAACCCCTCCGTGATCGTTGACCCCTCCGGCAGAATGCCAGAAAAGGCCTCTATATTGGATCTCGTGGTTCTGGAACTTGCGGTGGCAAGAATTGTGTTTCGTCGACTCCCCTAGGGTTTTGGGAATTTTAGAGTATTTATGGATGTGGAGATCGGTGGAGAAGCTTCTCATGGGCCCCAGTACCCACTAGGACGCGCCTGGGCTCCCTGGTGCGCCCTGGTGCCTAGTGGGCCCCACAGGCCTCCTCCCGTGTGCTCCTTTGGATCCCTGGGTGTCTTCTGTCCAGAAAAAAAGTCTCCAAAAAACTTTTATTGGTATTAATATTCTGCAAAGTAAAAAACAAGCAGAAAACAACAACTGGCATGGGCACTATGTCAATAGGTTAATCCCAAACAATGATATAAAGTTGCTAATAAATGAATATAAAACATCCAAGATTGATAATATAACAACATGGAACAATAAAAAAATTATAGATACGTTGGAGACGTATCAACATGCTTTGTGTGAATGCCATATGTTTAGTTTCTATATCATATATGTGAATTATGAAATGCCATCTTGTTTAGCCAAGCAACAAATATGCGAATTTTGCAATGGCATCCTGCTTAGCTAGCCATCTTATATGTGAATTATATCACGCCATCCTTTTTTTATTTCGTATTACATTTGTCAACAATGTTAGTACATTCAACTGCTCTTCCTATATATTAGCCATTTGACACGGTGATGGAGAAATCTGGAGTTAAAACAAGTACTGCCAAGCAGACAATGCTACCTGACAAAGCGCATATCTTTTTGGTTATGGATAGCTCCTCGGAGGAGGATTCAGAGACAGATGA
>NC_041381.1:524352521-524387122 GCF_002162155.2 Triticum dicoccoides | reverse complement strand
GCTCTAACTTGGCAGGGTTATGTTGCTCATATCGTGCATATGGTGTCTTGCATTGCTAAGAGCATCTCCAACGGCCGCACAAAAATCCGGCGCCCAATAAACGCTATAGCGCGCCACTGTAGCAATTTTAATGCGTCAGAACCACCTTTGGTTTAGCAGGCGCCCAAAAACACGTGCCCAAAAAGCAGACAGTGCAAATTGTGAAGCGCGCGCAATCCGGCGCCCCAAATATGCTGCCCGCGATAGTGTTTTTCAGCGCGCGCCCAAAAACTTTTAGCGCTGCAGCTTCTGCTAGAGCTGTCCGGCGCCCAAAAAAACAAACTTTTAGTGCGCGGTGCGCATGTTAGAGATGCTCTAAGTCATTTGCTTAGTTTAGACATGCTTTGTGTGAATGACACTTGTTTAGTGTCTAATTACCATATATGTGAATTATGTAATGCCATCTTGTTACAAGACATTATATATGTGAATTATGCAATGTTATATTGTTGCAAGGCATTATATATATGAATTATGCAATGCCATGATTTTTAGCCAATCATCATATATGTGAATTATACCAGGCCATCCTTTTTTTGTATTACGTATTCCATTTGTTGACAATGTTTGTATATTTGACTACTCTTCCTATGCATCAGTCATTTGAATCGGTGATGGAAAAATATGGAGTGAAAATAAGGTCTTCAGAGCAAACAATGCTACCTGTTGAAGCTGATATCTTGTTGGTTACATATAGCTCCTCAGAGGAGGATTCAGACACAGATGGCCAGATTTATTTTTTTCCCTAAGGTGTATGCTCAAACTTGGCAGGGTTATATTACTCATATCGTGCATATGTTGCCTTGCCTTGCTTAGTTTTTTCATCATATACACAATATTGAATGCCATCTGCTTAGTTTAGGCATCATATATGTGATTGCTATCTGCTTACTTGCTTAGTATATAAATCATATATTTGAATTATATCATGCCATCATGTTTACATAGACAACATGTACCTAGATTATGGCATGCCAACCCATTTAATAAAGACATCATAGTTATATCATCTCATCCTGTTTATATAGTCATCATATTTTGAAATATGTCATTCTATTCGTGAATTATATCATTGCCATCATGTTTCCATAGACGGCATGTATGTGAATTATGGCATGCCAACCTATTTAATAAACACATCATATAGTTATATCACGTCATCCTGTTTACATAGTCATCATATTTTGAATTATGCCATTCTATCATGTTTAGTTAGCCATCATATATGTGAAATTGTGTCATGCTATCATGTTTAGTTAGCCATCATATATGTGAAATTGTGTCATGCTATCGTGTTTCGTTAGACAACATAAATTTGAATTATTGCATGCCCTCTTTTATTCCCCACTATCATTGCACCTGTCTATCATACAATGTCTGCACATTCAATTACTTTTCTTGTTTATCAGTCATTTGCATTGGAGGGGTGATGTCAGTATCTAAGGGAGTAAAAACACGGTCTTCAGAAAATATAGTGCTACCTGTCGATCCAGATAGAACCATAGTTGTACTTGCCCAAGAATCAGCCCCACCACACATAACCCAGACTCTCGCAGATTGTACCCCTACCCAGTTGGACAGAGAACCAGCTACACCTCTTCTAACCCCAACCCAAGCAGATAGTAACCCTGTTCTAGTTGACACAACACCATCTCCACCATACAGCACCCAAACATGAGCAGTTAGTAAGTCAACTGCAGTGCCCAAAGCATGAAGACCCCCACTCCGAACCCCAACTCAACACTTAAAGTAGAAGAAGAATTGTTCTCAAGTCAGGTTCTGTACCTATGGTTCATACTCCTTTGCTCTTGCATCACTGTATTTACTCATACCAACTAATTTCAAATTTGAAGGATGCAATTGAAACTCCAATGGGGCAACAGGTATGTTTCAAACCCGTTTCTTTAACTGGTTTGCTGTTGTAAATTGCTCTATGTTGATTTCAGCTTCAATTGTACAAATAGTTATGTTCTCATGCCATGCACATTACAAGTGTTGTTAGTGTTGTGTAGTTTCCCACACTTATATTTTGTCTATGCTGCTTTGTATTAAATAAATATGATTTGAACTGTGTCTCTGTCTTCATTTAGCAACATAAACTAGAATGATATAGACCATACAGTGATCATAGTACATAGATATATGTTTGTTTCATGTTGTTATCATGTCCCTTTTACTACTGAACTAGTTTACCAAAATGAGTTTCATATACAACATGCTAAACATGTGGTGTCTACTTGTTTCTCTTTTAAAATGTCGGCAAAGAGTACCCCGTTATGCAATGGTAAAGGAAGTAATGCAGATATGGTTCAAGATAGTGAGACATCCCTACCGGTCTCCAAGAAAGCCGATAGAAACTATCTTGAAGACGGCAAGACAACCCCAAAGTCCTGTCTTGATATAGTGTTCGTCTTACTGGCCACTACTGCTGGCACAAGCTCTTCGAACTAGCTGCCTGAATAGGTTCGACTTCTTGAGTCTCAACTACAAGCTGAAAGACATCAATCAGATGTGCTCCGACAAGAAGCCGAAGAGGAAGTCCCTGCAGAATTCAGATGCATACTTTGTGATGCAACGACAAACGTTGGAGGATTCAAGCGCCAAATAAGAGAAAGCAAATAAGCTTGTTAAGATTCTTGCCAGCATGGTGGGTACCCAGGATATAGTTTCTTGAACTCTTCCGAAGTGGTTTCAGTTCTGGACTTGTTTTGATGCGGCATTTATTTGCACTGATCATCAACTTGGACAACTAGTGCATGTAATATGCTGCTTTGTTCATTTATTGGCACCAGTGGCGAACTTTGATGCCCCGTGGATGTAACCTGTGTAATCGCCATAATATCCCAGTGTTAGTTCCTTGCTTATTTATTTTCTTATAGTCTTATTTATTTGTTTGCTTCTAGTATTGTAGTTCTTTTTCCTCAGTTTCCTAGTGGTCGCAATATCAATGGTCCACATATGGGCCATTGTAACCATGGCCCTCCTACGGGCTGTAGGATCCATGGTGCTCCTACGGGCCATAGGATCCATGGGCCTCCTATGGGCCTTAGGATCCTTGGGCCTCCTATGAGCCTTATGATCCATGGGCATCTTATAGGACGTACGATCCATGGGACTCTTACGGGTCGTACGATCCATGGGTCTCTTATGGGTAGCAGGATCCATGGGCCATACTAAACGTGGACCATTGTCTGAACGCGATTCGGGCCATAAACGGGCCAGAATCAGAACCATCTATTTGTGGGCTTAGGCCATAATGGGTCGTTAACACATTGTAAGGCAGCACACGCTTAATTCTATCGGCATGCATAATGGGTCGTTAATGGGCCATAATACATGAACAAGATGAATAAAGGCCCAGACGTTCAATGGGTGGCATACAGGCCGACTGTAACCACGGGCCGAATTTTTCCCATTAGCGGAATAGTCCACTGACGGACCGTAAGTAATCAAGGGCCAAAAATGAGCCCGAGAGTATATGGGCCTTAGAAGGCCGAAAGATAGCTCATGTCGCTTGAACTACGTCGGTATTTCCCCAAAGAGGAAGGGATGATGCAGTACAACTACTAGGTGTTTCCCTCAGTTATGAATCCAAGGAACCAATCCAGTAGGAGAACCAAGCAACACTATGTAATCCGTACCTGCACACAAAGAACAAATACTTGCAACCCGACGTGTAAAAGGGGTTCTCAATCCCTCTTGGGTAACGGTGCCAATATTTGTCAAGTTGACGGGATAAAAATTGTGATAGATTGACAGATACAAATAACGGCAAATAAAATTCAGCGAGGTATTTTTGGGTTTTTGATAATATAGATCTAAAAATAAAATATGCAAATAAAAGAAAAGGCAAAGAGCAATATAGATCTAAAAATATATGATGGGAAAATACACCCGTGAGCCATAGATTTCACTAGTGGCTTCTCTCAAGAAATAGCACACAATGGGTAAACAAATTACTATTGGGCAATGACGATATCCTTGCAATGATCACTATATAGGCATCACGTCCAAGATTAGTAGACCGACTCCTGCCTGCATCTACTACTATTACTCCACACATCGACCGCTATCCAGCATGCATCTAGTGTATTAAGTTCCTGGAGAAATGGAGTAATGCAATAAGAACGATGACATGATGTAGACGAGATCTATTCATGTAGGAATAGCCCCCATCTTTTCATCCTTAATAGCAACGATACATGCATGTTGTGCTGCCCCTTCAGTCACTGGGAAAGAACACCACATGATTGAACCCATCACAAAGCACCTCTTCGCATGGCAAGAAAAATCAATCTAGTTGGCCTAACCAAACCAAAGATTCGAAGAAGAAATACGAGGCTATAAGTAATCATGCATATAAGAGATCAAAAACTCAAATAACTTTCAATGATATATAGATGTGATCATAAACTCAAAGTTCATCGGATCCCAACAAACAGACCGCAAAAAGAGTTACATCAAATAGATCTCCAAGAGACCATTGTATTGAGACTCAAAAAGAGAGAAGAAGCCATCTAGTTACTAACTACGGACCCATAGGTCTTTGATGAACTACTCACGCATCATCAGAGAGGCACCAATGAGGATGATGAACCCCTCCGTGATGGTGTTTAGACTGGATCTCGTGGTTCTGGAACTTGCGGCTACTCGAATTGTATTTCATCGTCTCCCCTAGGGTTTCTAGAATATTGGGGTATTTATAGAGTGAAGAGGCGGTGTGGGAGGCCACCATGGGTGGCACAACCCCCAGGGCGTGACTGGGCTCCTGGGCGCACCCTGGTGGGTTGTGTCCACCTCGGGGCTCCCCTCTGGTACTTCTTTGGCCCATCTTGTGTCTTCTGGTCCAGAAAAATGCTCCAAAAAGTTTCGCTGCGTTTGGACTCCGTTTGGTACTCATATTCTGCGAAGTCAAAAAAGCAAAAAATAGCAACTGGCACTGGGCACTATGTCAATAGGTTAGTCCCAAAAAATGATAAAAACTTGTTATAAAATGATTGTAAAAATCCAAGAACGATAATATAACATCCTGGAACAATAAAAAATTATAGATCCCAAGCTTAATTCCTGCTCGTCCTCGAGTAGGTAAATGATAAAAACAGAATTTTTGATGTGGGATGCTGCCTAACATGTTCATCACATATTATTTTCTTTTGTAACATGGGCATTTGGACTTTTATATGGTTCAAAGCAATAGTCTAGTTTTGGCAGAAAGATTTAAATACTCCAGCATGTCAACAAGCAACCATGTCTTTAAAAATATCAACACTAAAGCAAGTTATCCCTAGCCCATCATGCTCAATAATTTATCCATTCATGAAACACACTCGCATATTAGCTACATCCAATGCTCAAGTATGATCATAGTGACCCTCAGTGGTGCTTTACAAGAGAAGATGGAGACTCAAATAAAAATAAAAATTGCATAAAGTAAATAGATAGGCCCTTTGCAGAGGGAAGTAGGGATCTTTAGAGGTGCCAGAGCTCGAAGCTTAAATTGAAAGCTAAACATTTTGGAGAGGCATAACTTTCTCGTCAAAAAAATCAACCTAGTAATTCCCAACACTTCCCATTTTAGATATGTCATAGGCGGTTCCCAAACAGAAAATAAAGTTTATTACTTTTTCCACCATTCTTTCACACACCATGGCTAGCTGTATCCACGGGTACCATCCATACCAAGACTTTCCAAGAATTTATTATTTGACAACATAAAGTAAATTTCTTTTTCATTCTAGGGCTAGGATTACCGCCGTACTCTCGTGCAATGACAATTTAATAAACACTCATCTTGAGAATAACACATCTAGCATGGAAAATATTGGCCACCCCCTGCGGCTTCATGAGCGGTACGAGCACACAACAAGGAAATTCATTTTGAAAATTAGAAATGGCTGATGACCCACAAGTATATGGATCTATCTCTGTCCTTTCGGTAAGTAAGGGTGTCAAATCCAATGAGGAGCGGAAGGAAATGAACGGCGGTTTTCAGCAAGGTTTTCTCTGCAAGCACTGAAATTATCGGTAACAAATAGTTTTGTGATAAGATAATTCATAACGGGTAACAAGTAACAAAAGTAACTAAGGTGCGTCAAGGTGGACCAATCCTTTTTGTGGCAAAGGACAAGCCTGGACGAACTCTTATATAATGCAAAGCGCTCCCGAGGACACAAGGGAATTACTGTCAAGTTAGTTTTCATCATGCTCATATGATTCACGTTTGTTACTTTGATAATTTGATATGTGGGTGGACCAGTGCTGGGGTCTTGTCCTTACTTGAACAAGCCTCCCACTTATGATTAATCCCTCTCGCAAGCACCTGCAACTACGAAAGAAGAATTAAGATAAATCTAACCATAGCATGAAACATATGAATCCAAATCAGCCCCTTACGTAACAACGCATAAACTAGGGTTTAAGCTTCTATCACTCTAGCAACCCATTGATACGTCCATTTTGCATCATGCTTTTATATCAATATTTATTGCATTATGGACTGTTATTACACATAATGTAACAATACTTATGGCTATTCTCTCTTATTTTACAAGGTTTACATGAAGAGGGAGAATGCCGACAGCTGGGATTCTGAGCTGGAAAAGGAGCAAATATTAGAGACCTATTCTGCACAACTCCAAAAGTCATGAAACTCCCCTAAAGTCATTTTTGGATTTAATAAGAAATACTGGCGAAGGAATCAGCGTCAGGGCGCCCACACCCTGGTCACAAGCGTGGGGGGCGCGCCCACCCCCTAGGGCGTGCCCCCTGCCTCGTGGGCCCCCTGACAGGCCTCCGGTGCCCATCTTCTGCTATATGAGGTCTTTTACCCTGGAAAAAATCATAAGCAAGCTTACGGGATGAAACTCCACCGCCACGAGGCGGAACCTTGGCGGAACCAATCTATGGCTCCGGCGGAGCTGTTCTGCCGGGGAAACTTCCCTTCGGGAGGGGGAAATCATCACCATCATCATCACCAACGATCCTCTCAGTAGGAGGGGGTCAATCTCCATCAACATCTTCACCAGAATCATCTCCTTCGAAACCCTAGTTCATCTCTTGTATCCAATCTTTGTATCCAAACCTCAGATTGGTACCTGTGGGTTGCTAGTAGTGTTGATTACTCCTTGTAGTTGATGCTAGTTGGTTTATTTGGTGGAAGATCATATGTTCAGATCCTTAATGCATATTAATACCCCCCTGATTATGAACATGAATATGCTTTGTGAGTAGTTACGTTTGTTCCTGAGGACATGGGAGAAGTCTTGCTATTAGTAGTCACGTGAATTTGGTATTCGTTCGATATTTTGATGAGATGTATGTTGTCTATCCTCTAGTGGTGTTATGTGAACGTCGACTACATGACACTTCACCATTGTTTGGGCCTAGAGGAAGGCATTGGGAAGTAATAAGTAGATGATGGGTTGCTAGAGTGACAGAAGCTTAAACCCTAGTTTATGCGTTGCTTCATAAGGGGCTGATTTGGATCCACATGTTTCATGCTATGGTTAGGTTTATCTTAATACTTCTTTTGTAGTTGCGGATGCTTGCAATAGGCGTTAATCATAAGTGGGATGCTTGTCCAAGGAAGGGTAGTACCCAAGCACCGGTCCACCCATATATCAAATTATCAAAGTAACAAACGCGAATCATATGAACGTGATGAAAACAAGCTTGACGATAATTCCCATGTGTCATCGGGAGCGCTTTTCTCATATAAGAACTTGTCCAGGCTTGTCCTTTGCTACAAAAGGTATTGGGCCACCTTGCTGCACCTTATTTACTTTCATTGCTTGTTACCCGTAACAAATTATCTTATCACAAAACTATCTGTTACCAACAATTTCAGTGCTTGCTGAGAGTACCTTACTGAAAACCGTTTGTCATTTCCTTCTGATCCTCAATGGGTTTGACAATCTTACTTATCAAAAGGACTACGATAGATCCCCTACACTTGCGGGTCATCACCCATCTTCTACTTATTACTTCCAAATGCCTTCTCTAGGCCCAAATCATGGTGAAGTGTCATGTAGTCGACATTCACGTAACACCACTAGAGGAGAGACAACATACATCTCATCAAAATATCGAACCAATACCAAATTCACATGATTACTTATAACAAGACTTATCCCATGTCCTCGCGAACAAACATAACTACTCACAAAGAATATTCATGTTCATAAGTAGAGGAGTATTAATTATCATTAAGGATCTAAACATATGATCTTCCACCAAATAAAGCAACTAGCATCAACTACAAGGAGTAATTAATACTACTAGCAACCCACAAGTACCAATCTGAGCTTTTGAGACAAAGATCGGGTACAAGAGATGAAATAGGGTTTGAGAGTAGATGGTGCTGGTGAAGAAGTTGATGGAGATTGACCCCCTCCCGATGAGAGGATTGTTGGTGATGACGATGGCGTCGATTTCCCCCTCCGGGAGGGAAGTTTCCCCGGCAGAACAGCTCTGCCAGAACCCTAGATTGCTTCTGCCCAGGATCCGCCTCAAGACGGTGACGCTTCGTCCCGAAAGCTTTCCCTTGATTTTTTCCAGGTCAAAACACATCATATAGCAGAAGATGGGCAACATAGACCTGCCAGGGGTCCCACAAGGCAGGTGGCACGCCCAGGAGGGTAGGGTGCGCCCCCACCCTTGTGGCTTCCTGGTGGGGCCCCTGTGTACTTTCTTCGCCCAATATTTTTTATTAATTCCAAAATAATTCTCTGTAAAGTTTCAAGATTTGCTCCTTTTCCAGTCTAGAATTCCAGCTGTTGGCATTCTCCCTCTTCATGTAAACCTCGTAAAATAAGAGAGAAAAGGCATAAGTATTATACTATAATGTGTAATAATAGCCCATTAATGCAATAAATATCAATATAAAAGGATGATGCAAAATGGACGTACCAACTCCCCCAAGCTTAGACCTCGCTTGTCCTCAAGCGAAAGCCGAAATCGAAAAATATGTCCACATGTTTAGAGATAGAGGTGTCAATAAAATAAAATACGGACGTGAGGGCATCATGATCATTGATGTCTACTACGCAATCTTCTTCTTGTAGATGTTGTTGGGCCTCCAAGTGCAGAGGTTTGTAGGACAATAGCAAATTTCCCTCAAGTGGATGACCTAAGGTTTATCAATCCATGGGACGCGTAGGATGAAGATGGTCTCTCTCAAACAACCCTCCCACCAAATAACAAAGAGTCTCTTGTGTCCCCAACACACCCAATACAATGGTAAGTTGTATAGGTGCACTAGTTCAGTGAAGAGATGGTGATACAAGTGCAATATGGATGGTAGATATAGGTTTTCGTAATCTGAAATTATAAAAACAGCAAGGTAACTAATGATAAAAGTGAGCACAAACGGTATTGCAATGCTAGGAAACAAGGCCTAGGGTTCATACTTTCACTAGTGCAAGTTCCCTCAACAATAATAACATAACTGGATCATATAACTATCCCTCAACATGCAACAAAGAGTCACTCCAAAGTCACTAATAGCAGAGAACAAACGAAGAGATTATTGTAGGGTACGAAACCACCTCAAAGTTATCCTTTCTGATCAATCTATTCAAGAGTCTGTAGTAAAATAACATGAAGCTATTCTTTCCGTTCGATCTATCATAGAGTTCATACTAGAATAACACCTTAAGACACAAATCAACCAAAACCCTAATGTCACCTAGATACTCCAATGTCACCTCAAGTATCCATGGGCATGATTATACGATATGCATCACACAATCTCAGATTCATCTATTCAACCAACACAAAGTATTTCAAAGAGTGCCCCAAAGTTTCTACCAGAGAGTCAAGACGAAAACGTGTGCCAACCCCTATGCATAAGTTCACGAGGTCACGGAACTCGCAAGTTGATCACCAAAACATACATCAAGTGGATCACGGGATATCCCATTGTCACCACAGGTAAGCACATGCAAGACATACATCAAGTGTTCTCAAATCCTTAAAGACTCAATCCGATAAGATAACTTCAAAGGGAAAATTCAATCCATTACATGAGAGTAGAGGGAGAGAAACATCATAAGATCCAACTATAATAGCAAAGCTCGCAATACATCAAGATCGTGCTAAATCAAGAACACGAGAGAGAGAGAGAGAGAGAGAGAGAGAGAGAGAGAGAGAGATCAAACACATAGCTACTGGTACATACCCTCGGCCTCGAGGGTGAACTACTCCCTCCTCGTCATGGAGATCGCTCGGATGATGAAGATGGCCACAGGTGAGGGATCCCCCCTCCGGCAGGGTGTTGGAACAGGGTCCCGATTGGTTTTGGTGGCTACAAAGGCTTGCGGCGGTGGAACTCCCGATCTATTGTGCTCCTCCATGTTTTCGGGGTATATGGACATATATAGGCGAAAGAAGTCGGTCAGGGGAGCCACGAGGGGCCCACGAGGGTGGGGGCGCGCCCAGGGGGTAGGGCACGCCCCTGACCCTCGTGGCCACCTCGAAGCATCCCTGGCGTCTACTCCAAGTCTCCTGGATTGCTTCCGTTCCAAAAATAACTCTCCCGAAGGTTTCATTCCGTTTGGACTCCGTTTGATATTCCTTTTCTTCGAAACACTGAAATAGGCAAGAAAACCGCAATTTGGGTTGGGCCTCCGGTTAATAGGTTAGTGTAAGACCTTGAAGTATGTCTAGAGGGGGGTGATTAGACTACTTGACCAATTAAAAACTTAACCTTTTCCCAATTTTAGAGTTTGGCAGATTTTAGCAAACTTTGGACAAGTCAAGCAATCATCACACAAACCAAGCAAGCATGCAAAGAGTATATAGGCAGCGGAAATTAAAGCATTTAACTTGCAAGAAAGTAAAGGGAAGGGTTTGGAGGATTCAAACGCAGTTGGAGACACGGATGTTTTTGGCGTGGTTCCGATAGGTGGTGCTATCGTACATCCACGTTGATGGAGACTTCAACCCATGAAGGGTAACGGTTGCGCGAGTCCATGGAGGGATCCACCCAAGAAGGGTCCACAAAGAAGCAACCTTGTCTATCCCACCATGGCCGTCGTCCATCAAGGACTTGCCTCACTAGCGGTAGATCTTCACAAAGTAGGCGATCTCCTTGCCCTTACAAACTCCTTGGTTCAACTCCACAATCTTGTCGGAGGCTCCCAAGTGACACCTAGCCAATCTAGGAGACACCACTCTCCAAGAAGTAACAAATGGTGCGTTGATGATGAATTCCTTGCTCTTGTCCTTCAAATGATAGTCTCCCCAACACTCAACTCTCTCTCATAGGATTTGGATCTGGTGGAAAGAAGATTTGAGTGGAAAGCAACTTGGGGAACGCTAGAGATCAAGATTCATATGGTAGGAATGGAATATCTTGGCCTCAACACATGAGTAGGTGGTTCTCTTTTAGAACTGGTAAGTTGGAAGTGTAGGTTTGTTCTGATGGCTCTCTCCACGAATGAAGAGGAGGTGGAGGGGTATATATAGCCTCCACACAAAATCTAACCGTTACACACAATTTACCAATCTTGGTGGGACCGAATCAACAAACTCGGTCAGACCGATTTAGTAAACCTAGTGATTGTTAGGATTTTCGGTGGGACCAAAATGCAACTCGGTAGGACCGATATGGTTAGGGTATGGGCATAACGTAATCTCGGCGAGACCGATTACACAAACTCGGTGAGACCGATTTTGGTAATTAGCTAACCAGAGAGTTGGTCAGGTAAACTCGGTGGGACCGATTTGCTCTTTTCGGTGAGACTGAAATGTTACAAAAGGGAAACAGAGAGTTCACATTGCAATCTCGGTGGGACCGATCGCTCACTCCGGTTAGACCGAAACATTACAAAGGGAAACAGAGAGATTACAATCCCATCTCGGCGAGACCGAGATCCCTATCGGTGAGACCGATTTGCCTAGGGTTTGTGGCAGTGGCTATGACATTTGAACTCGGTGGCGCCGGATAGAAAGAATCGCTGTGACCGATTTTGACTTTAGGTTTAGGTCATATGTGTGGAAGTGGGAAAGTAGTTGAGGGTTTTGGAGCATAACACTAAGCACTGTGGAGCAAGAAACTCATTAAGCAACACCTCGTCCCTTCTTGATAGTATTGGCGTTTCCTATAGACTCAATGTGATCTTCGATCACTAAAATGTAAAGTGAAGATTCTTGAGCTTGAAGCTTTAGCCAATCCTTTGTCCTTAGCATCTTGAAGGAGTTCCCACATCCTTTAGTCCATGCCACTCCATTGTTGAACTTATCTGAAACATACTAGATAAAAGTGTTAGTCCAACAAGAGATATGTTGTCATTAATTACCAAAACCACCTAGGGAGCACTTGTGCTTTCAATCTCACCCTTTTTGGTAATTGATGACAACATACATCAAAGCTTTAGATAAAGGATATAAAGAATAGCAAGTAAAGCTTTGGAAAGACATGTAACAAGCATAGGCTCCCCCTACATGTATGCAAACATGTGAATATGGAATATAGAAGCATGTGAGAGCATAACCATGATAGAGTAGGCAATGAGTTACATGTATCTTGGCCATATGCATCATAGCAAAGAATATTAAAGAAAATATCTTCATGCTCATGAGTCCTTCTTGCAAACAGTATGTATATCAGCAAGAATTCCTCATACACACGATTGTGATGCATATAGTTACCTTGTAGTCTTGAGTTGGCTTAGGATGGAATGAACATGCGTAAACAAGGTTAGATAACACAGGTACATCTACTAGCCAGAGCAAACAGAAGAAACCACAAGAATACCAAGACTAGGATGACATGTAGAGAGTGAGTACTAAGTACCATATTGGATTAGTCATGTCCCCAAGAGTAAAGATATGCAATGAATTTAAATGATTTCTTTCCCTTAGATGTCTTGCTCCCCCTGAATCTAGCATGGGATACTAGGAGAAGATAGGGAACAGAAAATCAGAGCTGAAAGATATAAATGAACAGAGCTAATGCAAGCTAATGTAAATAAGCATATATGAACATGTCTTTTCCCCTCAATAAGACATGTGAAATCTCTCCTCTTGAACACCGAGCATCTGGGATCCTTGAGAAATACTTTCTACTTGAGTATTCTCTCCCCCTGGAGATCTCTTTCTCTCCCCCTGTGGAAGTGATATTCTCTCTCCCTTTGGAAGAGATGAGCTTGGATGTGATCTCTCTAAGTGATAAGCTTTGATGTGATCTCTCTCTCCCCCTTTGACATCAATTTCCAAGATGGGTTTTCGGGAATTTGTTGTGAATGGGTTTGGTCCTGGAATCACAACACAAAGCACTGGATAAAATTGTGATGCTTGTAGAGGACAAGATTCATTGAGTGGAGCTGGATCAGAAGAAACACAGAATTAGTGGCAGATTGTTTGTCCTGTGGGGAAATCGGTGGCACCGACTGGTATGCTTCGGTTGTATTGAAAGAATTCAGTTGGACCAAAAATAACTAATCGGTGGAACCGAATTCATCACAGAGAAAACACTTGTCACCTCAACTCACTAGACTAGTAGGATCTCACAAAGATTTGCAAGGAATTTACTAAATGATATGCAATGAATTGGATGCAGAAAATGTTGAACAAACAGAAAAGAAAGAAATCTAGATGAAGTTTTTTTGATAAAAAAGGAAACAAATATGCATGAGACAGATGCAAAAACACAGAAAAGAACACAAGAGAACTTCATCTAGAGATGGTCGGTGACAAAGTCACCTATGTTAGAGTATATTGACTTAGGAGTCAAGTGAGATCACTTGATCATAGGTCATACTCATCGTTTAAGGTCAAAATGGGATTACCATTTTTTGTTTAAGCATCTTCATGTATTCACATCTTGTCGAGTTGCTTTAGCTCATGTCTCGGAGTAAAGCTTCTCTAAGATGGAATAACATACCTTGGTTGGTGGTGTTGATCATGTAGTTGAACTTGTGTGGGTTGCTCTAGGTTGATGTAGCCAAGAGTTGAGAGCACCACTTGAAATTTGAGTCCATCTACCTACATGGGTTAGTTCTTGCAAGGAAGAGCACTTGTGTATCCAGAAATGACAATCATGAAGCTCAACATGGAATTTGTCAAAGGATATGTTTGAATGATTTCGTGCTTCCTTGTCTTCAACCACCTTTGTATAGAGACTTGGTGATGTAGAGATTGATCAAGATGTGAGTAGGTTACAATCTCATGGAATTTGATCCAACCAAGTACCTACATGGGTTAGATAACATGCAAGATGCAAATATGTCCAAGATATAAGATGTTCATCATAAGAGAAATATCAAGGATTAATCATAAGCTCATGTCTTGCATGTATCCAATGGAGTTTCTACTCCAAGTTTGAAGCATCAATGATGTTCAATTCTCCTCTCAACCTGCAAAACACTTTCTCATCAAGAGGTTTAGTGAATATATCTGCTAATTGCTTTTCAGTGCGAACATGCCTAAGATCAATGTCACCCTTAGCAACATGATCTCGAATGAAATGATGACGAACTTCAATATACTTAGTTCGAGAATGTTGCATAGGATTATGACCAATTTTCATAGCACTTTCATTGTCACAAAGCAATGTAACATGTTTCACATATATCCCATAATCTTTAAGAGTTTGGGTCATCCAAAGTAATTGAGCACAACATGAACCAGCGGCAATGTATTCCGCTTCGGCTGTGGATAAGGATACCGAGTTTTCTTTCTTGGAGGACCAAGACACAAGAGATCTACCAAGAAATTGACAAGTACCCGAAGTGGACTTTCTATCAACCTTGTCTCCGGCATAGTCCGAGTCGGAGCAGCCAACAAGATCGAAAGAGGCCCTCTTGGGATACCAAATGCCAAAATTTGGTGTATGGATTAAGTATCTCACTATCCTTTTCACGGCCTTAAGATGACATTCTTTAGGAGCAGCTTGATATCGTGCACACATGCACACACTTAGCATAATATCAGGACGTGAAGCACATAGATATAACAATGATCCAATCATAGAGCAATAAACCTTTTGATCAACCGGTTCATCATCTTTGGTCAAGTCAAGATGTCCACTAGTAGGCATGGGTGTAGGCATACCTTTGCATTCTTGCATATTGAATTTCTTGAACAAATCCTTAGTGTACTTTGTTTGAGAGACAAAAGTACCTTCCTTAGTTTGCTTGATTTGCAACCCAAGAAAGAATTTGAGTTCACTCATCATAGACATCTCAAACTTCTCCGACATAAGCTTCCCAAACTTTTCACTAAAATGAGGGTTAGTTGAACCAAATATAATATCATCAACATAAATTTGGCATACAAAGAGTTCTCCATTAACCCTTTTAGTAAAAACAGTAGAATCAATCTTCCCAATTTCAAAGCCTTTTTCTATAAGGAACTTGGTCAAGCATTTATACCATGCTCTAGGAGCTTGTTTAAGACCATAAAGGGCTTTGCGAAGTTTGTAAACATGATTTGGTTTCTTAGGATTGATAAAGCCGGGAGGTTGTTAAACATAAACTTCCTCCTCTATTTCACCATTTAGAAAAGCACTTTTAATGTCCATTTGGTACAAGGTGATATTATGGTGATTAGCATAGGCAAGTAAGATGCGAATGGACTCAAGTCTAGCAACGGGAGCATAAGTCTCACCATAGTCCATACCTTCGACTTGTGTGTAGCCTTGGGTGACGAGACATGCTTTGTTGCGAACTACTTTTCCATCTTCATCTTGCTTGTTACGAAACACCCATTTGGTACCGATGATGCTGTGGTTGTTGTCGGGCTTCTCAACCAATGTCCAAACTTGGTTCCTCTCAAAGTTGTGTAGCTCTTCATGCATAGCATTTATCCAATCCGGATCTTCCAATGCTTCTTCGACCTTCACAGGTTCAATGCTAGAGACGAAAGAATAGTTTTCACAAAAGTTAGCTAAACAAGTTTTAGAGCAAGTGATTCTCCCGGTTTGAATATCATTGTAGATTTGCTCGACGGGATGGTCTTTAGCACTTCTTGCTCGAACTTGTGAAAGCTTTTGCTTGGATCTTGGTTGAACTTCTTTTTCATCGTGTTCTTCTTTTTGGCCTTCTTCATTGTTGACATTATCGTACTCTTGTCGTGGTGGAGAAGGAGGTTGTTGATGTTCATCTTGATGCACTTCCTTGTTTTCTTCATCTTGGTGTGTCCCACTTGTGGATGCTTCCGTATCAATTCTTGGTTCACCTTGTCGTGATGTAGAAGCTTCCACTTGGATGGACGATGTACTCTCCTTCACCTCCGTTGGACGGACCTTGCCAATAGATAAGTCTTGGATTGCTTCCAAAGGATCTTTGTCTCCTACATCAATTGGCAATTGCTCTACTTGTGAGCCGTTAGATTCATCAAACTTCACATCTACCGTCTCTTCAACCTTTCGGGTGAAATTGTTGTAGACACGATAAGTGTGAGAGTTTGAGCCATAACCTAGTAGGAAACCTTCATGAGACTTAGGAGCAAATTTAGAACTACGATGCTTATCAAGAATGTAGCACTTTGAGCCGAATACTCGAAAGTATCCAACTTGGGGTTTGTTACCGGTGAGGAGCTCGTATGCCATCTTGCCTAGTAGCTTGTGAAGATACAAGCGATTTGTTGCATGACAAGCTGTCTCAACCGCTTCTGCCCAAAAGTGCTTCGGTGTCTTGTACTCATCAAGCATCGTCATCGCCATTTCGATGAGCGTCTGGTTCTTCCTCTCAACAACTTCATTTTGTTGAGGTGTGTACGTAGCCGATAACTCGTGTGAAATCCCTTCTTCGTCAAGAAAGGTGTCCACATTTGCGTTCTTGAACTCCTTCTGTTGTCGCTGCGAACCTTCTTGATCTTCACTTCAAATTGATTTTGGACCTTCCTAGCGAAGTTTTTGAAGATCTTTTGGGCCTGCGATTTATCATCGAGAAAGAACACCCACGTAAATCTTGAAAAATCATCAACGATAACTAGACCAAAAGAGTTTCCACCGAGACTCTTATAAGAGTTGGGACCAAAAAGATCCATGTGAAGTAGCTCGAGTGGCCTCCTTGTGGTCATGATGTTCTTCACGGGATGCCTTCCTCCAACCTGTTTACCTGCTTGACAAGCACTGCAGAGTCTATCCTTATCAAATATGACATCATTAACACTAAGGATATGATTTCCTTTAATAAGCTTGTCAAGGTTTCTCATGCCAACGTGACCTAGTCGTCTATGCCATAACCAACCTTTTGAGGATTTAGCAATGAAGCAACTTTTAGGTTGAGCCTTTTTAGTGAAATCAACTATGTATAGACCACCTCTATGTATACCGGTAAAGAACATTTTATGATTGTCTCGACGAAACACTTGGCAATCTACTTCAGTAAATAGGACATTGAAACCGAAATCAGCAAGTCTAGATACTGAAAGTAAGTTGTAGCCAAGAGACTCAACAAGCATAACATTCTGAATGGAGCTATCATGTGAGATGGCCACCTTACTGAGGCCAACCACCTTACCCTTTGAGTTGTCACCGAAAGTGACATACTTTCGAGGACTATCATTTTCAGCAAGCTCGCAAAATATGTCTTTATCTCCGGTCATGTGATCGGTACATCCACTATCAAGAACCCATTCCTTTCCTCCTGCCATATATCCCCGAAGATTTGCCATAAGACCAAAATGTCTCATTGCATCATCAAGATCAAAGTCATCATCATCATCATCATCATCATAGTATCCATGTTCAACATCATCATGTGGTGGATCAATTCCTAGTGAGAGTGATTCATTAGTATGAGTTTGACAATAATCTCCTCTATGAATTCTAGTAGCTTCGGAAATGATATCGCTAATAATTCCAACATTTCCTTTGGCATGCATAAGGTTTGTAAGTTCAAATAGACGATCACCAAACATAGGATCACTAGTATTCATCTTACTCAAAGCAATAGACTTATGAAGAATTTCATCAAGATTTTTCAAAGAATAATCAGGAAATCGTTCCTCAAGAAATTTCTATATAGTGTAGGCACATTCAAGAGTAGGCGGTTTTCCAACCAAGTTTCTAGGCAAGCCTCTAGTGATAAGATTAACAGTTCTAACATTCCTAATCATGTCAATAGACTCATCAAGGGTAGGATGCATAGGATCAACATAAGGTGCACAAGGACTAGCAATGTACTTGTTCAAATTGTATTGATTGAAAACTACAAACATCTCATTTCCACTCATGAAAGTACTCTCCATCAAGAATAGGCACTCTATGTCTAAGACTCCCCAAAGTAGACTCATCCATCTTCCTCCAATGGTGATTAAACAAAGGCAATGGAGACCAATACTCTGATACCACTTGTAGGACCTTGAAGTATGTCTAGGGGGGGTGATTAGACTACTTGACCAATTAAAAACTTAACCTTTTCCCAATTTTAGAGTTTGGCAGATTTTAGCAAACTTTGGACAAGTCAAGCAATCATCACACAAACCAAGCAAGCATGCAAAGAGTATATAGGCAGCGGAAATTAAAGCATGCAACTTGCAAGAAAGTAAAGGGAAGGGTTTGGAGGATTCAAACGCAGTTGGAGACACGGATGTTTTTGGCGTGGTTCCGATAGGTGGTGCTATCATACATCCACGTTGATGGAGACTTCAACCCACGAAGGGTAACGGTTGCGCGAGTCCACGGAGGGCTCCACCCAAGAAGAGTCCACGAAGAAGCAACCTTGTCTATCCCACCATGGCCGTCGCCCACGAAGGACTTGCCTCACTAGCGGTAGATCTTCACAAAGTAGGCGATCTCCTTGCCCTTACAAACTCCTTGGTTCAACTCCACAATCTTGTCGGAGGCTCCCAAGTGACACCTAGCCAATCTAGGAGACACCACTCTCCAAGAAGTAACAAATGGTGCGTTGATGATGAATTCCTTGCTCTTGTCCTTCAAATGATAGTCTCCCCAACACTCAACTCTCTCTCATAGGATTTGGATCTGGTGGAAAGAAGATTTGAGTGGAAAGCAACTTGGGGAAGGCTAGAGATCAAGATTCATATGGTAGGAATGGAATATCTTGGCCTCAACACATGAGTAGGTGGTTCTCTTTCAGAACTGGTAAGTTGGAAGTGTAGGTTTGTTCTGATGGCTCTCTCCACGAATGAAGAGGAGGTGGAGGGGTATATATAGCCTCCACACAAAATCTAACCGTTACACACAATTTACCAATCTCGGTGGGACCGAATCAACAAACTCGGTCAGACCAATTTAGTAAACCTAGTGACTGTTAGGATTTTTGGTGGGACCGAAATGCAACTCGATAGGACCGATATGGTTAGGGTTAGGGCATAACATAATCTCGGTGAGACCGATTACACAAACTCGGTGAGACCGATTTTGGTAATTAGCTAACCAGAGAGTTGGTCAGGTAAACTCGGTGGGACCGATTTGCTCTTTTCGGTGAGACCGAAATGTTACAAAAGGGAAATAGAGAGTTTACATTGCAATCTCGGTGGGCCCGAGCACTCACTCCGGTTAGACTGAAACGTTACGAAGGGAAACAGAGAGATTACAATCCCATCTCGGCGAGACCGAGATCCCTATCGGTGAGACCGATTTGCCTAGGGTTTGTGGCAGTGGCTATGACATTTGAACTCGGTGGCGCCGGATAGAAAGAATCGCTGTGACCGATTTTGACTTTAGGTTTAGGTCATATGTGTGGAAGTGGGAAAGTAGTTGAGGGTTTTGGAGCATAACACTAAGCACTGTGGAGCAAGAAACTCATTAAGCAACACATCATCCCTTCTTGATAGTATTGGCTTTTCCTATATAGACTCAATGTGATCTTGGATCACTAAAATGTAAAATGAAGAGTCTTGAGCTTGAAGCTTTAGCCAATCCTTTGTCCTTAGCATCTTGAAGGAGTTCCCACATCCTTTAGTCCATGCCACTCCATTGTTGAACTTATCTGAAACATACTAGATAAAAGTGTTAGTCCAACAAGAGATATGTTGTCATTAATTACCAAAACCACCTAGGGAGCACTTGTGCTTTCAGTTAGTCCCAAAAAATAATATAAAATGTATAATAAAGCCCATTAAACATCCAAAATAGATAATATAATAGCATGAATACTTCATAAATTATAGATACGTTGGAGACGTATCAGCATCCCCAAGCTTAATTCCTACTCATCCTCGAGTAGGTAAATGATAAAAGAAAGAATTTATGAAGTGTGAATGCTAGCAGGTGCGCAAGTTTGATCAATGATAATTTCAGTCACCTTTTCTAGCATCATTATATATCATAATAGTAGCTCATCTCATAAAATTTTTCATGATCAAGTAACAAGCTATTCTCATGTTAAAGCATAGACCAGAAACGTTCTTGAAAACTAGCATACTTCATTCTCATTCATCAAACAATTGCAATTCATCTTATTTTTAGGAAGGGTCTATGTCAGAGATTGGATTTAGCAAACTCCACATACTCAACTATCATTTAATCTTTCACAATTGCTAACACTCACGTGATAATTATGGGTTCAAAGTTTTAATCGAACACAGAGAAAGATAGGGGCTTATAGTTTCGCCTCCCAACCATTTACCTCAAGGGTAATGTCAACAATAATAATTTATGAATGCCCACATCCAAGTGGATATATATATATCCAGATCGCTCCAACATAAAGTGCTTGCCAAAGGGGAAAATATAAAAAAGCAAAGGTGGTGATCACCATGACTCTTGTATAAGGGTAGAATATAATAGTAAAAGATAAGCCCTTCGCAGAGGGAAACAGAGGTTGTCATGCGCTTTTATGGTTGGATGCACAAAATCTTAATGCAAAAGAACGTCACTTTATATTGCCGCTTCTGATAAAGACCTTTATTATGCAGTCCGTCGCTTTTATTTCTTCCCTATCACAAGTTTTTATAAAGCTTATTTTCTTCGCACTAATAGATCATACATATTTAGAGAGCAATTTTTATTGCATGCACCGATGACAACTTACTTGAAGGATCTTACTCAATCCATAGGTAGGTATGGTGGACTCTCATGGCAAAACTAGTTTAAAGGATGTTTGGAAGCACAAGTAGTATTTCTACTTGGTGAAAATAATTTGGCTATCATGAGAGGGAAAGACAAGCTCAACTTGTTGGATGATCCAAGACAATATAACTTTTCAGATATAGGAAAACATAACCCATTATGTTGTCTTCCTTGTCCAACAACAACCTTTTAGCATGTGATATTTTAATGAGTGCTCACAATTACAAAAGATGTCCAAGATAGTATATTTATATGTGAAATATCTCTTCCTTCAATATTCTTTCATGAATTGTTCAAGTGACCAATACAATGTTTGCTAACATTCAATAAATTTACCACCTCTACTTCTTATATGTGAAGTCATTACTCCCCATGGGGTAAGCATATAAAACATATATAATTTCAGATTTATGATATTCAACTCATTCAACCATTTACTCATAGGATGTAAGTGAAGTACACGAGTAAATGACAAACTACTCCAAAAAGATATAAGTGAAGATCAATGAGTAGTCAAACAATTATTTAACTATGTGAGGACTCTATCTCATTTAAGTATTTCAGATCTTAAGTACTTTATTCAAACAACAAGCAAAATAAAATAAATGGCATTGCAAGGATAGCACAACTCATATGAAGGAGCAAAAACTTAGGTTCAACCGATACTAACCGATAATTGTTGAAGAAGAAACGTGGGATGCCTACCGAGGCATCCCCAAGCTTGGATGCTTGAGACTTCTTGAAATATTATGTTGGAGTGCCTTGGGCATCCCCAAGCTTGAGCTTTTGTGTCTCCTTAATTCCTCTCATATCACGGTTTTCCTAAATCTCAAAAACTTCATCCACAAAACTCAACAAGAACTCGTGAGATAAGTTAGTATAAACCAATGCAAAAACCTTATCATTTTCTACTGTAACAAATCACTAAAATTATTATTCAACAATGCATACTAAATGTCTCTGCATATTTAATACTCCTATCCTCAAATAGAATCATTAAACAAGCAAACATATGCAAACAATGCAAACATAACAGCAATCTGCCAAAACAGTATAGTCTGTAAAGAATGCAAGATTCATCATACTTCCCTAACTCCAACAATTATGAGAAAAATACTACGCTGTAGAAGATTTATCAGAGCTCAATATGCAAAAAGTTTCAATATTATATCATTCTCTTACTTTTCTAGGGGATTTTTGCAACAACGGTAAACTTTCTGTTTTGAAACAGCAACATGTATACTTCCAAAATAAGCATGGTAAAGGCTATCCTTGACATTTTTATTGAAAATATAGATGCAAAACATTGTTGTAATTAACAGAAATTAAGTACTAACAAAATAAAATGATGCTCCAAGCAAAACACATATCATGTGCTGAATAAAAATATAGCTCCAAGTAAAGTTACCGATGAACGAAGACGAAAGAAGGGATGCCTTCCAGTGCACCCCCAAGCTTGGGCTCTTGGTTGTCCTTGAATATTACCTTGGGGTGCCTTGGGCATACCCAATCTTAGGCTCTTACCACTCCTTATTCCATAGTCCATCGAATCTTTACCCAAAACTTGAAAACTTCACAACACAAAACTCAACAGAAAATCTCATAAGCTTCGTTAGTATAAGAAAATAATACCACCACTTAGGTACTGTTGTGAACTCATTATAAATTAATATTGGTGTAATATATACTGTATTCCAACTTCTGTATGGTTCATACCCTCCGATACTACTCATTGATTCATCAAAATAAGCAAATAACACATAGAAAACAGAATCTGTCAAAAACAGAACAGTCTGTAGTAATCGGTATCATTCGAATACTTATGTAACTCCAGAAATTCTGAAATAAATTTTTAGACCTGAGGAATTTGTCTATTAATCATATACAAAAAGAATAAACCTAAAATCACTCTTGAGTAAACAATGGCAGCTAATCTCGTGAGCGCAAAAGTTTCTGTTTTTTACAGCAAAACCGCATAGACTTCACCCAAGTCTTCCCAAAGGTTCTACTTGGCACAAACACTAATTAAAACATAAAACCACATCTAACAAGAGGCTAGATGAATTATTTATTACTAAACAGGAACAAAAATCAAGGAACAAAAATAAAATTGGGTTGCCTCCCAACAAGCGCTATCGTTTAACGCCCCTAGCTAGGCATGATGATTTCAATGATGCTCACATAAAAGATAAGAATTGAAACATAACGGGAGCATCATGAAGAATATTGATAACACATTTAAGTCTAACCCACTTCCTATGCATAGGGATTGTGAGCAAACAACTTATGGGAACAATAATCAACTAGCATAGGAAGGCAAAATAAGCACAACTTCAAGATTTTAAGCACATAGAGAGGAAACTTGATATTATTGCTATTCTTACAAGCATATGTTCCTCCCTAATAATAATTTTCAGTAGAATCATGAATAAATTCAACAATATAACCATCACATAAAGCATTCTTTTCATGATCCTCAAGCATATAAATTTTACTACTCTCCACATAAGCAAATTTCTTCTCATGAATAGTAGTGGGAGCAAACTAAACAAAATAATTAGCATGTGAGGCATAATCCAATTGAAGACTAAAATCATGATGACAAGTTTCATGGTCATCATTATTCTTAATAGCATACAAGTCATCGCAATAATCATCATAGATAGCAACTTCGTTCTCGTAATCAACTGGAACCTCTTCTGAAATAGTGGATTCATCACTAAATAAAGTCATGACCTCTCCAAATCCACTTTCATCAATATAATCATCATAAATAGGAGGCATGATTTCATCATAATAAATATTCTCATCAAAACTTGGGGGACAAAAAATATCATATTCATCAAACATAGCATCCCCAAGCTTGTGGCTTTGCATATCATTAGCATCATGGGTATTCAAAGAATTCAAACTAATAACATTGCAATCATGATCTTCATTCAAAGATTTAGTGCCAAACATTTTATAGACTTCTTCTAGCACTTGAGCACAATTTTCCTTACCATCATTCTCACGAAAGATATTAAAAAGATGAAGCGTATGAGGCAAACTCAATTCCATTTTTTTGTAATTTTCTTTTATAGACTAAACTAGTGATAAAACAAGAAACTAAAAAATTCGATTACAAGATCTAAAGATATACCTTCAAGCACTCACCTCCCCGGCAACGGCGCCAGAAAAGACCTTGATGTCTACTACGCAACCTTCATCTTGTAGATGTTGTTGGGCCTCCAAGTTGCAGAGGTTTGTAGGACAATAGCAAATTTCCCTCAAGTGGATGACCTAAGGTTTATCAATTAATGGGAGGCGTAGGATGAAGATGGTCTCTCTCAAACAACCCTCCCACCAAATAACAAAGAGTCTCTTGTGTCCCCAACACACCCAATACAATGGTAAGTTGTATATGTGCACTAGTTCGGCGAAGAGATGGTGATACAAGTGCAATATGGATGGTAGATATAGGTTTTTGTAATCTGAAATTATAAAAACAGCAAGGTAACTAATGATAAAAGTGAGCACAAACGGTATTGCAATGCTAGGAAAGAAGGCCTAGGGTTCATACTTTCACTAGCGCAAGTTCTCTCAACAATAATAACATAACTGGATCATATAACTATCCCTCAACATGCAACAAAGAGTCACTCCAAAGTCACTAATAGCGGAGAACAAACGAAGAGATTATTGTAGGGTACGAAACCACCTCAAAGTTATCCTTTCTGATCGATCTATTCAAGAGTCTGTAGTAGAATAACATGAAGCTATTCTCTTCGTTTGATCTATCATAGAGTTCGTCCTAGAATAACACCTTAAGACATAAATCAACCAAAACCCTAAAGTCACCTAGATACTCCAATGTCACCTCAAGTATCCTATTGGCATGATTATACGATATGCATCACACAATCTCAGATTCATCTATTCAACCAACACAAAGTACTTCAAAGAGTGCCCCAAAGTTTCTACCGGAGAGTCAAGACGAAAACGTGTGCCAACACCTATGCATAAGTTTAGGACGGCACGGAACTCGCAAGTTGATCACCAAAACATACATCAAGTGGATCACGTGATGTCCCGTTGTCACCACAGATAAGCACATGCAAGACATACATCAAGTGTTCTCAAATCCTTAAAGACTCAATCCGATAGGATAACTTCAAAGGGAAAACTCAATCCATTACAAGAGAGTAGAGGGGGAGAAAGATCATAAGATCCAACTATAATAGCTAAGCTCGCGATACATCAAGATCGTGCCAAATCAAGAACACGAGAGAGAGAGAGAGAGAGAGAGAGAGATCAAACACATAGCTACTGGTACATACCCTCAGCCCTGAGGGTGAACTACTCCCTCCTCGTCATGGAGAGCACCGGGATGATGAAGATGGCCACCGGTGAGGGATCCCCCCTCTGGCAGGGTGCTGGAACAGGATCCCGATTTGTTTTTGGTGGCTACAGAGGCTTGCGGCGGCGATACTCCCGATCTATTGTGCTTCTCCATGTTTTTGGGGTATGAGGACATATATAGGTGAAAGAAGTCGGTCAGGGGAGCCACGAGGGGCCCACAAGGGTGGGGGCGCGTCCAGGGGTAGGGCGCGCCCCTGACCCTCGTGGCCACCTCGAAGCTTCCCTAACGTCTACTCCAAGTCTCCTGGATTGCTTCCATTCCAAAAATAACTCTCCCTAAGGTTTCATTCTGTTTGGACTCCGTTTGATATTCCTTTTCTTCGAAACACTGAAATAGGCAAGAAAACAACAATTTGGGTAGGGCCTCCGGTTAATAGGTTAGTCCCAAATAATAATATAAAAGTGTATAATAAAGCCCATTAAACATCCAAAACAGGTAATATAACAGCATGAATACTTCATAAATTATAGATAAGTTGGAGACGTATCAATCATCTTTAGAACAACAACATATATTTGTCATATAATTTCTTATGCTAAAGTAACAATTCGTTCACAAGGTAAAGTAGGAATCAAAAACTTCCTTGGAAACTAACAAACTATGGTCTCAGTCATTGAAGCAATTGCAATTTGTCATAACATCAGAAAGAGCCAATTTAAGAGCTTTTCAGTAAGTCCACATACTCAACTATCATTTAGTCTTTCACAATTGCTAACACTCACATGATACTTATGCGTTCAAAGCCTCAGTTGGACACAGAGAAAGATAGGGGCTTATAGTTTTGCCTCCCAACCTTTTACCTTAAGGGTAATGTCAAGAATAATACTTTATGATAACCTACATTCGAGTGGATATATATATCTAGATCTTTCTCCAACACATAGTGCTTACCAAAAAGAAAAAAAGTGTAAAAAGGAAAGGTGAAGATCACCATGACTCTTGTATAGGGGTAGAAGATAAAAGTAAAATATAGGCCCTTCGCAGAGGGAAGCATAGGTTGTCATGCGCTTTTATGGTTGGATGCACAAAATCTTAAGGCAAAAGAACGTTACTTTATATTGCCGCTTGTGACAAAGAACTTTATTATGCAGTCTGTCGCTTTTATTCCTTCCATATCACAAGTTCGTATAAATCTTATTTTCTCCACACTAATAAATCATACATATTTAGAGAGCAATTTTTGTTGCTTGCACCGATCATAACTTACTTGAAGGATCTTACTCAATCCATAGGTAGGTATGGTGGACTCTAATGGCAAAACTGGGTTTAACGGATGTTTGGATGCACAAGTAGTATCTCTACTTGGTGCAAAGGATTTGGCTAGCATAAGAGGGAAAAGCAAGCTCAACATGTTGGAGGATCCATGACAATATAACTTCTATTAGGATATAAGAAAACATAACCCATTATATTGTCTTCCTTGTCCAACATCAACTTTTTGGCATGTCGTATTTTAATGAGTGCTCACAATTACAAAAGATGTCCAAGATAGTACATTCATATGTGAAACCTCTCTTTCTTCGTTACTTCCTATTAATTGCAACAATGACGGAAACTATGTTTGTCAACTCTCAACAAATTTTATTCATCACACTCTTTATATGTGAAGTCATCACTCTCCATAAGATCATTATATGATCTTTTTATTTATTTTTCATTCTTTCTCTTATTTTATTCCCTCAAGATCATAGCAAGAAAGCAAATCCCTCAACTCAAAACTACTCTTTATTATATATATAACTCACGGACTCGATTGCATAGATAGATCTCAAAACAAAACTCAAAATTGGATCATACTGAAATTTTATTCTACTAGATCAAGATATAACCAAAAGGATCGAACTAAGAAAAACGATAAATGTAAAGGTGTGATGGTGATACGATACCGGGGCATCTCCCCCAAGCTTGGCAGCTGCCAAGGGGAGTACTCATACCCATGTATTTATGTCTCTTTCTTTAGAGGTGGTGATGATGGAGCTTCGGTTGGCTTGATTAAGCTACCCTTCAGATCCTGCAATTCTCGGAGTACATGTTGAAGCATAATTGCATTCTTATGAATCTGTTCTAAAAGATGCTTGTTTTCTGGCCACCATGAGCTTTTCCCTGCATCACTTTCACTTGGACGGGATATGTCCCAATTGGAAGGTACGTGTGTGTGAGGTGTATTCTCCACTCCATAATTATGAACCAGATTATGAAAGTTGTTCCTATGTAACCTGTGTAAGGGCCTCCTGGGAGGAAGTCCTTCTCGTATTTGTTGGCCTTCATGGTTACTTGTAGTCCCTATGGTTTGATGGGGATTGCGAATAGTAGATATGCCAGCCAGAGTGCCTCTCTCCGAAGCTAGAGGGTTGACCTCAAGCGAATCCCGTTGATCTTCTTCCATCGTGGCTTCCTCGGTCTCCGCCCTCCTGAGTTCCATCTGTATCAACCAACCATCATCGTCCAGATTGTTGGAGGAGGAGGAAGACATGATGCCCGGCCTTGAAAACTCTGGCAGAAAACAACTCAAAACGAAAATGGGAGATATTGTCGTGATACTTTGGTCAAAACTTTCGGGAGATTATATAATGAATTTTTACTGACCAAAAGAAGTATCGTGCAAGAAAACAGAGTCCGGAGGGCACACGAGGTGGCCACAAGGCACAGGGGCGCGCCCAGGGGGTAGGGCGCGTACTCCTGCCTTGCCGCTTCCTCGTGCACTCTTCGAACTACTCTTAATTTTCCTAATTTTTTAAATATTCCAAAACAGAGAAAAAATACCATTAGAACAGTTTTGGAGTCCGTTTACTTACTGTACCACATACCTATTCCTTTTTAGAGCCTGAAATGTTCTGGAAAGTATCCCTTATGTACTCCTTAGGTGTTATGGTATTAATAATATTTGTCTCAACATTTATGGGAGTACATGCAACATTTATGACCGTTTACCACCTTTGGGTTAGTGCCTTTGGCGTTGTTGATCTTGATGGCACCGGAACGATAGACCTCCTCAATAATGTAAGGAGCTTCCCATTTAGAGAGAAGCTTTCCTGCAAAAATTCTTACACGAGAGTTTATAGCATACATTGAACTCACGCTTTTGTATCCTTTTGTCATGCCATCTTTTAACTTTTTATTTGAACAACTTGGCATTCTCATAGGCTTGGGTTCTCCATTGATCAAGCGAGCTTATGTCAAATAACCTCTTCTCACCGGCAAGTTTGAAATCATAGTTGAGCTCTTTAATTGCCCAATAAGCTTTATGTTCTAGTTCAAGAGGTAAGTGACATGTTTTTCCATAAACCATTTTATATGGAGACATACCCATAGGGTTTTTATAAGTAGTTCTATAAGCCCATAATGCATTATCAAGTTTCTTAGACCAATTCTTTCTAAATCTATTACCAGTATTTTGCAAAATCAATTTAATCTCCCTATTTCTCAATTCTACTTAACCACTAGACTAAGGATGATAAGGAGATGTAATTCTACGGTTGACATCATATTTAGCAAGCATTTTAAGCACCATGAATAAAATGTGAACCACCATTAGTCATTAAATATCTAGGGACTCCAAACCTCAGAAAAATAACTTCTTTAAGCATCTTAATAGAGGTGTTATGATCATCACTACTAGTTGGAATAGCTTCTACCCACTTAGTAACGTAATCAACAGCAACTAAAATATGTGTATACCCATTAGAGGAAGGAAAAGGTCCCATATAATCAAAGCCCCAAACATCAAATGGTTCAATAACAAGTGAATAAATAATAGGCATTTCCCGACGTCTACTAATATTGCCAATTCTATGGCATTCATCACAAGATAACACAAACTTACGAGCATCCTTGAAGAGAGTAGGCAATTAAAACCGTATTGTAATGCCTTGTGTGCAGTTCTATCTCCAGCGTGGTGTCCTCCGTAGGCCTCGGAGTGACACTTGTGTAGGATTTGTTCTTGTTCATGCTCAGGTACACAATGTCTAATAACACCATCTACTCCTTTATAAAGGTGTGGGTCATCCCAAAAGTAGTGTCTTAAATCATAGAAAAACTTTTTCTTTTGCTGGTATGTGAAACTAGGTGGTATAAATTTAGCAACAATGTAATTAGCATAATCAGCATACCATGGAGTATTATGATAAGGATTTATGACAACTAATTTCTCATTAGGAAAGCTATCATCAATAGGCAGTGGGTCATCAAGAACATTTTCTAACCTAGACAAGTTGTCTCCGACGGGGTTCTTAGCTCCCTTACTATCAATAATATGCAAATCAAATTATTGCAGCAAGATAACCCATCTAATAAGTCTAGGTTTAGCATCTTTATTTTCCATACTATATTTAATAGCAGCATGATCAGTGTGAACAGTTACTTTGGAATCAACAATATAAGATCTAAACTTGTCACAAGCAAAAACAACTGCTAAAAATTCTTTTTTAGTAATAGCATAATTTCTCTAGGCACTGTCTAGAGTTTTACTAGCATAATGAATAACATTCAATTTCTTATCAACTCTTTGCCCTAGAACAACACCAACAGCATAATCACTAGCATCACACATAATCTCAAAGGGTAAATTCCAATCATATGGTTGAACAATAGGTGCAGAAATCAAGGCTTTATTAAGTATTTCAAATGCTTCTACACAATCATCATAAAAAACAAACGGAACATTTTTTGCAAAAGAATTGTGAGAGGCCTAGAAATTTTAGAAAAGTCTTTAATAAACCTCCTATAGAAACCATCATGACCAAGGAAGCTTCTTATACCTTTGATATCTTTAGGACATGACATCTTTTTAATAGCATCTACTTTAGCTTTATCCACTTCAATACCTCTTTCAGAAATTTTATGCGCCAAGACTATACCTTCATTAACCATAAAGTGGCACTTCTCCCAATTCAAAACAAGATTAGTTTCTTCCCATCTCAGCAAAATTCGATCAATGTTTCTTAAGCAATCATTAAAAGAAGTCTGTAAACGGAGAAATCATCCATCAGAACCTCAACAATCTTTTCACAAAAGTCAGAGAATATAGCATTCATACATCTTTGAAAGGTAGCAGGTGCATTACATAATCCAAAAGGCATACGTCTATAAGCAAAAGTACCGAAAGGGCAAGTAAAAGTGGTCTTTTCTTGGCCCTCTTTTGACAAAGGTATTTGAGAAAAACCAGAATAACCATCTAGAAAGCAAAAAATCTGTATGTTTGGACAGTCTTTCTACAATTTGATCAATAAAAGGTAGAGGTTAATGATCTTTTCTAGTAGCTTTGTTTAATTTTCATAATCAATTACCATTCTATAGCTTGTAAGAATTTGTGGAATCAATTCATTCTTATCGTTGGGAACAACAGTAATACCTACCTTCTTAGGGACACAATGAACGGGACTTACCCATCTACTATCATCAATAGGATAAATTGTACCTACTTCCAGAAGCTTTAATATTTCATTTCTTACCACTTCTTTCATCTTAGGATTTAACAGTCATTGATGATCAACAACTGGTTTAGCATCAGGATCCATATTGATTTTGTGCTGACATAGAGTGGGACTAATGCCATTAAGATCATCAAGAGTATATCCAATAGCGGCATGGTGCTTCTTCAGAGTTTTGAATAATTTATTTTCTTTGTGCTCTGAAAGGTTAGCACTAATAATAACATGGTATATCTTCTTCTCATCAAGATAAGCATATTTCAAAGTATCAGGTAATTGTTTAAGCTCAAACACGAGGTCACCCTTGGGTGTAGGAGAATCCCCTAGGATTTCAACAAGAAAGTACTATTTCAAAACAGGTATTTGGTTAAAGAATATTTCGTCTAATTTTGTTCTTTCATTCATAAACATATCATTCTCATGGTCTAGCAAATATTGTTCCAAAGGATCGGTGGGAGGTACGGCAATAGAAGCAAGACCAATAATTTTTTCCTTACTAGGAAATTCTTTGTCATGGGGTTGTCTATGAAATTTCGAGAAATTAAACTCATGCGACACATCCCCAAAACTTACAGTAACAATTTCTTTCTCATAGTCTATCTTAGCATTGACAATGTTCAAGAAAGGTCTACCAAATATAATGGGACAAAAATCATCTTGTGGGGAATCAAGAACAAGAAAATCAGTAGGGTATTTTATTTTGCCACACAAGACTACAACATCTATAACAATCCCAATTGATGATATAGTATCTATATTGTCAAGCTTAATAGTAACATCAATATCTTCTATCTCACCAAGTGCAATATCATTCATAATTTTTGATATAAAGTAAAAGGAATTGAACTCACACTAGCACCCACATCATATAAGCCATGTGTGACACCCCCGATTCAATCATACACTAATCATGCACACAAATGTGTACGATCAAGATCAGGGACTCAGGGAAGATATCACAACACAACTCTAAAAATAAAATAAGTCATACAAGCATCATATTACAAGCCAGGGTCCTGAGGACTCGAATACAAGTGCTTGAACATAAATGAGTCAGCGGGAGCAACAATATCTGAGTACAGACATAAGTTAAACAAGTTGCCATAAGATGGCTAGCACAAACTGGGATACAGATCAAAAGAGGCGCAGGCCTCCTGCCTGGGATCCTCCTAAACTACTCTTGGTCGTTGTCAACGGCCTGCACATAGTAGTAGGCACCTCCAGTGTAGTAGGAGTCATCGTCGACGGTGGCGTCTGGCTCCTGGGCTCCAACGTCTGGTTGCGGCATCCAAGAATAGAGGAAAAAGGGGGGAAATATGGAGCAAAGCAACTGTGAGTACTCATCCAAAGTACTCGCAAGCAAGGATCTACACTACATATGCATCGGTATATGTTTAAAGAGGCAATATCGATGGACTGAACTGCAGAATGACAAAATAAGAGGGGGATAGCTAGTCCCATCGAAGACTACGCTTCTGTCAGCCTCCATCTTGCAGCATGTAGAAGCGAGTAGATTGAAGTCTACCAAGTAGCATCGCATAGCATAATCCTACCCGGCGATCCTCCCCTCGTCGCCCTGTGGGAAAGCGATCACCGGGTTGTCTCTGGAACTTGTCTGGGTGTGTTTTATTAAGTATCAGGTTCAAGTTGTCATAAGGTCAAGGTACAACTCTGGGTCGTCCTTTTACCGAGGGACACGGCTATTCAAATAGATAAACTTCCTTGCAGGGGTGCACGACATAACCCAACATGCTCGATCCCCTTTAGCCGCACACACTTTCCTGGGTCATGCCCGGCCTCGGAAGATCAACACGTCGCAGCCCCACCACCTAGGCACAACAGAGAGGTCAGCACGCCGGTCGAAATCCTATGCGCACAGGGGTCTGGGCCCATCGCCCATTGCACACCTGCATGTTGCGTGGGCGGCAGGTGAGCAGACCTAGCAAGCTCCATTACAAAGGAATTTGCATTACGAGGTCCAACCCGGCGCGCGCCGCTCAGTCGCTGACGTCAAGAAGGCTTCGGCTGATACCACGACATCGAGTGCCCATAATTGTTCCCGCATAGTTGGTTAGTGCGTATAGGCCAGTGGCCAGACTCAGATCAAATACCAAGATCTCATTAAGCGTGTTATTATGAAGTAACCGCAGACGCCAACCAGGGCCAGGCCCACCTGTCTCCTAGGTGGTCTCAACCTGCCCTGTCGCTCAGCTACAAAGTAACAGTCGGGGGCCGTCGGGAACCCAGGCCCACCTCTACCGGGATGGAGCCACCTGTCCTTTCAGCCCCCATATCCGAATCACTTGCGGGTACTCAACGAGCCGACCCGACTTCAGTCACCATCTATATAGTATGTATATATGTATAATATATACCCGTGATCACCTCCCGAGTGATCACGGCCCGATAGTATAGCAAGTCAGACTGACAAGAATGTAGGGCCAATAATGATAAATTAGCATCCTATACTAAGCATTTAGGATTGCGGGTAAGGTATCAACGACTGTAGCAACAATGACAAGCTATGCAACAGAATAGGAGTAACCGAACAGTAACATGCTACACTACTCTAATGCAAGCAGTAGAGAGAAGAATAGGCGATATCTTCTGATCAAGGGGGGGCTTGCCTGGTTGCTCTGGCAAGAAGGAGGGGTCGTCAGCTCCGTAGTCGAACTGGGCAGCAGCAGCGTATGTCTCATAGTGTACTGGAGAGAAGAGGGGGAAGAAACAGTAAATACAATGCAAACATAAGCATGATGATGCATGACATGACAATGAGCGGTGTTAGGTGTGCCCTAACGCGGTAGTACGTGATACCGGCAAAAGGGGGAAACATCTGGGAAAGTATCCCCGGTGTTTCGCGTTTTTGGACAGATGAACCGGGGGTGAAATGTTGTAGGTTCACTATGCTAGGTATTCGTGGCGGACAAACGGGCTGCATATCTGGATTCGTCTCGCTGTTCTGAGCAACTTTCATGTACAAAGTTTTTCCATCCGGGCTATGGTTTATTTTATATTAATTTGAAAAGATTTAATAATTTTTAGAATTTATTTAATTATTTTACATCAACATTATCCAGAATAGTGCATGCTGATGTCATCATGACGTCAGCATGATGTCAGCAGTCAACAGGGCGTTGACTGGGTCAAACTAACGTGTGGGTACCAGTTGTCATTGACTGTTAACTAACCTAACAGATTAATTAACTAACCTAAGTGATTAGGTTAATCTAATCAGGATTAATTAAGTTAATTAATTAATTAACTAATATTTTTATTTATTATTTTTAATTCCTTTTTTAAACGTTCCAGGGGCTGGGCCCCGTTGTCCAATGGCCCAGGGCCTTAACGGGCACAGGGGAAGCGGACGCTGGGCGCAATTGCGGGCGGAGCCGACGCGGCGAGGGCGCGGAGCGGGTGAGGGAGCGGGGCCGGCTGCAGGAAGGAGAGAGCCCGGGGTGGGTGCCGGAGTTGGCTGCTGGCGCGGCGATGGCCCGTGGGGTGAGAGGCAGAGGCGGGGCACGGGGCGAGCGGTGCAGGCGCGCGGGCCAGTGGCCGTGGGGACGGGCCGCAATAGGAGGTAAGTAGGGATGGCGTGTCGGGTGTGCACATGGCGGTTGCAGTGGTTGTAGTGATGGTGGGGGGCAAGGCAGGGCTTGGCCGACGCGGGCGCGCGGCCAGGCGACGCGTGGGCGATGGCCACGATGGGACAAGGTTAGCAGAAGCGGCAGAGCGAGGCAGGGCC
>NC_041381.1:524331272-524352290 GCF_002162155.2 Triticum dicoccoides | reverse complement strand
CGAAGGTGGGGTCCAGCGGCGTCGACTGGCGCGGCGGCCTCGAGCAAGGGGCGACACGTATCGTTTCCCCGAACCAGACTAGATCGGGAAGGGGGTTGAGAGAACGAGGGAGTGGGGGAAGTGGTGTGGTTAGGGGGTTAGTGAGGGAGTCGTGGATAAGGGGGTATCCGGACAGCCGGACTGTATACATCGTCCGGACTATAGAAGCGTCAAGATACAAGCCTCAAGACTTCGGCTCGTGTCGGTATGGGACTCTCCTTTGCATGGAAGACAAGCTTGGCGATCCGGATATTATGTTTCCTTCCTTGTAACCGACTCCATGTAAACCCTAGCTCTCCGGTGTCCATATAAACCGGAGAGCATGGTCCTTAGAAGGTCGATCATAATTACAATCATACCATCATAGGCAAGCTCTTACGGTTTAGCCTCTACGATCTCGTGGTAGATCTACTCTTGTACTACACATATCTTCAATATTAATCAAGCAGGAAGTAGGGTTTTACCTCCATTGAGAGGGCCTGAACCTGGGTAAACATTGTGTCCCTTGCTTCCTGTTACCATCAGCCTAAGACGCACAGATTGGGACCACCTACCCGAGGTCCGCCGGTTTTGACACTGACATTGGTGCTTTCATTGAGAGTTCCTCTATGTCGTCGCTTCGAGGCTTGATGGCATCTTCGATCGTCAACAACATAGTCCAGGGCGAGACTTTTCTCCCCGGACAGATCTTTGTGTTCGGCGGCTTCACACTGCGGGCCAATTCGCTTGGCTAGTTGGAGCAGATTGATAGCTTCGCCCCTGGCCACCAGATCAGGTTTGGAAACTTGAACTACACAGCGGATATTCGCGGAGACTTCATCTTCGCCGGATTCGAGCCTATGCCAGGAGCGCCGGACAGTCACGACGAGCACGGCCTAGACCTGCTGTCGGACAATGCTCGGAACATCATCCCTGCAATAGCCCCGGATCTAAACCCGGGACAGGTTGCATTGCCCGAGAACGGAGGGATGGACGCCGCCCCGCAGGCCGCACACTCATCGGCGATGGAGCCAAACACAGGTCTCACCTCTGTAGAGGCCTGTAACACTGGGCCCCCGGACTCATATCCGGCTGTTGGTCCTGGTTCGCACACTCTCGAGCCAGCCGAGCCAGGTTGGGCTCCGGTAATGGAGTTTACCGCTACGGACATCTTTCAGCACTCGCCCTTTGGCGACATGCTGAACTCATTAAAGTCTCTCTCTTTGTCAAGAGGCTCTGGGCCGAACTATGTCCAACCCAAGTGGGAAGCAGGCGACAAAGGAATTCGCTACCCACCCACCACCCACTTCATTGCCAAGGTTGAAGATTTAACCGACGTGCTTGACTTCGACTCCGAAGACATCGACGATATGGATGACGATGCAGGAGAAGCTCCAAAATCCCTGGGGCATGGGACTACTACCTTGTCACACGATATATACATGGTAGAGACGCCCAATAAGGACGACAGCGACAATCCGGAAGATAAAACACCTGGGCAAAAGCCAAAAAGGCAGCGCAGACGCCGCTCAAAGTCCAACAATTGCAAAAATAGCGACAAGAGCGCAAGAAGGGTCGATATACCCGCAAACTCCGAAAGCAACAACGACCACATGGACCCAGCGATGGAGTAGGATGAGCCAGGTGACGCAAAATCAAGTCCGGAGCAAATACCCGATCACAATGATCCGGAGGGACGAGCTCACGAAGCCGCCCCCGAACACGAAGACAGTCCGGACGATGATGCATTCATCATCCCAGACGAACAAGTGGAACGAGACAACCTCCACAGAAGGCTTATGGCCACCGCAAGAAGCCTAAAAAGGAGAAGCAACGGCTCAAGGCCGCACAAGAAAAGCTCAGCCGAAGATGGAATAAAGTGCTAGACACCGAAGAAAGATATGGTGATGACCGCAATACGAAAAGCTATCCGAAGCGCAAGCTACTGCCAGAATTTGACGACGCGGCCGTTCCACCAAAAGAAAATTCGACCAAGAAACCAGACGTACCGCTTCACAACCATAACAGCGCGGCTGCGGACACTGCACACGATTTACGTGAGCATCTGGATAAGAAGGCCGGTGCGGCCAGGTCCATCTATGGACCTAAAAGACACATCCCGGCGAAGGACTATGGTCACCCAAACGCTTATACAAGCCAGATACCAGTTCGGAATAAGCTTCGGACACAACAACAGCCGACTACATGCCATAGAGCATCCAAATATAGAGGGGCTGCTCACCCCCTGTGCTTCATCGAAGAAGTACTGGACCATGAATTCCCACAAGGCTTCAAACCTGTGAACATAGAAGCATACGACGGCACCACAGACCCAGGGGTCTAGATCGATGATTTTATCCTGTATATTCACATGGCTCGTGGGGATGACCTCCATGCCATCAAATACCTTCCCCTCAAGTTGAAGGGACCAGCTAGACACTGGCTGAAAAGCCTCCTCGAAAACTCAATCGGGAGTTGGGAGGAACTCGAAGATGCTTTCAGGGCCAATTTTCAAGGGACTTATGTCCGACCTCCGGATGCAGACGACCTAAGTCACATAATCCAACAGCTCGGAGAGTCCGCCCGCAAGCTTTGGAACAGATTCCTCACTAAGAAGAATCAAATTGTCGACTGTCCGGATGTCGAAGCCTTAGCGGCATTCAAACACAGCATCCGTGCCGAATGGCTCGCCCGACACCTCGGCCAAGAAAAGCCAAGGACAATGGCAGCCTTAACAAGCCTTATGACCCGCTTTTGCGCGGGTGAAGATAGCTGGCTGGCCCATAAAGGCACCAGCGACCCCACCACATCCGAAATAAGGGATGGCAACGGGAAGCCACGGCGTAATAAAAATAAACGCCAAAACAAGGAAGAGAGCACGGATAACATGACGGTCAACGCCGGATTCAGGGGCTCTCGACCTGATCAGCAAAAGAAGCTATTTAAAGGCAGTAAAGAGGGACAGTCCGGCCTGAACAGAGTTCTGGACAGACTATGCCAAATTCATGGCACCCCAGAGAAACCTGCGAACCACACCCATAGAGAGTGTTGGGTCTTCAAGCAGGCCGGCAAATTAAATGCCGAACACAAAGAGAGGGAAACACCAAGTGAAGATGAGGACGAACCTCGCCAGCCGGACACTGGGGGGGCAGACAAAATTCCCTCCAAAGGTTAAAACAGTAAACATGATCCACGCGACTCACACATCCACAAGAAGGCAAGAACGCGCGCTCAGAGACGCACACGATGAAAAGCCCACCCTAGCCATATCTGACTACTGGATGTCTCGTCCGATCACCTTCGATCACATGGACGACCGAACTAGTATTCAGCACGGAGGATCACAGGCCTTGGTGCTCGACCCAATAATAGACAGATACCGTCTCACCCGTGTCCTCATGGACGGTGGCAGTAGTCTCAATTTAATATACGAGGACACTGTCCGCAGAATGGGGATAAACCCATCCGGAATTAGCCAAAGCAACACCACCTTTGAAGGGGCGATACCAGGCGTTGAAACTTACGGCAGGGGCTCCGTCGTGCTGGAAGTAACATTCGGCTCCCCAGGCAACTCCAGAAGCGAAGAACTGCTCTTCACCATCGCACCCTTCCAAAACGGCTATCATGCATTGCTTGGAAGAACGGCCTTCGCCCGCTTCAACGCATTGTCGCATTATGGCTACCTTACACTCAAGATGCTTGGTCCAAGTGGTCTCATCACCATTCGTGGAATCACAGAGCGCTTTTCACACGCAGAGGAACACGCGACGGCCATGGCGGCCGGACTGTAAGCGGCCTCCAATTATCACATACATGCCTGGTCATTAAGACCACAGACACGGTTAGACGAGTCCGGTAGCCCGGTTCAACCAGGGCACCGTATATGTACCCCCATAGCGGAAACAAGGGGCTATAAATTTTTAATACAGCCCCGCACTTGGCTCGACCTTATTGGCAGGCCAACATCTTACACTTTTCTATTAATCGCGTTCTTACGTTGCACTCTCCTACAAGTTTTTCTTTTTTTATAGACAACGTTCGCGCGAGACCCTTCCAGGATACGGCACAACGGAGGCAAAGGCGCAGACGTGCAGCAGGGCCCCGTTCAACATGTTTCTTTTTAGATTAAGCCCCTGTGTAAACCTTTTCTACTGCCTTTTGTTGTTTAACCATCCCACGGGTTCTATACCCACAGAGGATACTGCCGTTATTGGCATTTGGCCACGGCAGACTAAATTGCACGTACCTAGGAAATTAAGGGCTTATAATAGGCTCTTGTCAGCCTCTTTTCCTTTACAAAGACCGAATACCCTCGGGAGTGTTCGGCGTCACAAGTTTGGTCGTATATGCATCGGCTCCGAATCATGTCTTTGGTCAAATGTTGGGTTTGCCCGGCTCCTGGGTTTGCCGTATTATGTTCCGTTATCACCGGCTAAGGCAGGCCAAAGGAGAACTACTACGATTGTGCCCTGGTTATTCCGGATGAGCGCCTCAGTAGAGAAAGCCGAAAACTGACTGTCATGATACAGCGAGAGACTGTTCAACCACTCGAAGACTCACCGGAATCCCTAAAGATTCCTCCGCATTAACGAAGGGCCGTTTCCCGGCCAGGTACGCACGCGCCCGTATTCATATGCACGCGAAGGTACCAGGGGCTATATAGTAGCCCCACCATTATACTCCCATGGCTAAGAGAAAGTGTTACAGCTATATAGTTCGGTTGCCTAGTTCGACGTGTGATCACCTCCTTAACGGACCAAGACGCTGGATCAAGTGTGATTAAGCATATTTTTTGCGAACACCCCCGCATTATACGCGTGGGGCTTGAAGCCAACGACTGCTATCTTTTGGACTACTTATACATATAAAAACGGCCGCAAAGGGGATACAATCATACTTCCGGGCAAAAGTATAAACATAGCCTCATAATTAAACTAAAACATTGTGTTCTACAATGATCCGACTTATCACTCGACTAAAACATTCTTCGAGCACTGCGCCTCTATTAGGCGGGAACCTTCCGTGACTTGCGCCAAGTAGTGCTCGGCCGGATATTGGCCTCCCGCTGGATCCTTGGTCTCTATTATAGTGGCCTCCATTTCTGTCCAATAGGCTTTAACGCGGGCAAGAGCCATCCGCGCACCTCTATGCATGCCGACCTCCTCATAGCGTCAATCTGAGACACGGCTCCAAGGAATTGCTGCACCAAACCAAAATAGTTGTCCGGCTTAGGCCCCTTCGGCCAAAGATGGTCTATTACAGACCGCATTGCAAGCCCGGACAGCCTGTGGAGCTCTGCCATAGCAGTCACCTTCTCATTTAGCGGCAGCGGACAAGCGGGAGCATTGAACTGCGACCAGAAAAGCTTTTCCACTTCTTCATCGCCTTGACCCTCGAAGAACTTGACAGCGTCAGCTGTACTACTAGCCAAGTCCGCATATGCATCGGCAGGACTCAAGCGCCCCGCCAAGGGAGCATACTTCGGATCCAAGAACTTCGTCCGCAGTAAGTATGAGCCCCCAGCCACAATTTTGTCGGCCTGTTGGAGCTCCTCCTGCATACTGCGGATCTCGGTCCGCATCTCCTTGGTGGCATTAAGTGCCTTGTCCATCTCGGTCGAACTAGCCTTATTCTCCTTTTCGAGGAGTGTGTACTGGTCGGCGGCATTCTTTAACTCCCCAGCCATTTCGGCTATCTTTTCCTCGCTTCGGCGATGAGCAGCCTGTTCGGCTCTCAACTCTTCGGCCGCCCTTAGGGCAGCCGCATTGCTAGCCCGAGCTTGTTCCTTGGTTTGAGCAAGTTCCGCCCTCAAGGCCTCCACAGCAGCAGCACCATCTGCAATGCAAACACATTGCATTAATATTATACCCCTCTTACATTTTCCTATATATCATAATAAAGGAAGCAGAGCACATACCCTGTGACTCCTCCAGCCGTTTATTTACCAGCGTGATATCGGCGTCAATGGACCCGATCTGCCTCCTCAGTTCGGCAACTTCAACAGACTGGTCGGCTGCCGGATCCTTGTATACCTGCACACATGTACGGTGTAGCCATTAGTATATGATCCCTTGTTTGCCGCCCATGGCAGGCAACCAGAGTCTCAGGGGCTACTACCTATAGGGAGCACACCTAGCCCGCGCTTCATAACCAAAAAATTGTGCATTTTTAACTACATACCTCAAAGCCTTTGAGCAGGCTGGCAAATGCCTCATTTAAACCGCTGGTGGCGGACGAAATCTTCATGAGCACCATGCTCATTAAAGAGCGGTGCTTCTCTGAGAGCGCGGCTTGCTCCAGAAGGCCCGTCAGTGCGTCCGGCCGGACACGGAACTGTGTCGGACCCGTCTCATCGCCCCCCGTGGGAGCCAAACGCTCCGGGCTCAGGGTGACTGACGTGTTTGCTGCCGGCTTCAGCAGATCCGGACTCCTCTGAGACGACACCTACGTGTCGCCCGCTTCATGAGGCGGAGAGGCGGGTGGAGTATCACTCTCCATCATCTCCGGACGAAGGTCCCCCGAAGACGAACTCTGTTGAGAAGAGCTGCTCATCGGACTACAAAAGACGAAGTCCTGGTTATTGATCTCGGAGTAACATTACACCTTCGGATTAATGATTAACTTACAGCTCGGTGGAGAGCTGGCCCATTGGTGGGCACGGCGTGGTGAGGGCGCCTGTCGCGGCAGAGCCCCTTGGTGATGCTTTCTTCCCTTGCTTGGGCGTCTCCGCCTCCAAATCTTCGGAGGCGGCCCTCTTCCTCCCGCGCAGGGAGGAGGCTTTGACCTCCCCTTCTCGGCTATCCTCCATAGGAGGGTTAGAGATTTCCCCGGTCTGGATGTGCAGTGCGTGAAATTTAGCTTCACTGCCCTTTCCTCCGCCTTTCCCTGAAGGGATTTTGTTGAGCGCCCGGTCCAGCATCTTTGCAATGGTTGGACCAGGAGAGCCTTCAGGAAGTGGTGCCAGACATCTGATTCTCTTCGCCTTGTCGAGCCATTCCTGGCCGCGGAGGGATTGTTAGAATAATAGTTATGATAAACATAAATGAAGTGTCCGGCTTTAAGGTTACTTACTTGGGTATCTAGGCGATTGCAGCTTAGGCCCGCATCCTCGGTGGTGTCCGGACACTTTACATGTGGTCCGAAGAATAACTTGCACATTCCTTCGAGCGTCAGGCCGAAGAAGTGCTTAATAGTTTGCGGACCCTCCGGAATAAACTCCCACATCCGGAGAGGCCAACGTTTGCACGGCAACATCCGCCGGACTAGCATTACCTGAATTATACTGACAAGATTTATGTCCCTCTCAATAAGCTCCTAGATACGATTCTGCAGTTCGGGCACATCGCCAGCAGGCCCATAATTCTGTCCTACGTTGGTCCAAGACGCTAACTGTGACGGAGGGCCCGAGCGGAACTCGGGGGCAGCTACCCACTTTGTGCCTCTAGGAGCAGTGACATAGAACCATCTCCGTTGCCATACATCGGATCCTTCCGGAAAAGAACCCTCTGGCCATGGGGCATCCGTGTTTCTGCTTACTATAGCGCCTCCGCACTCCGCATGTCGCCCCTCGATCATCTTCGGCTTCACATTGAAGGTCCTCAGCCATAAGCCGAAGTGTGGGTTGATGTGGAGAAAAGCCTCGCACACAATAATGAAAGACGAGATGTGGAGGATGGCGTCTGGAGCCAGATCGTGAAAATCCAACCCATAGTAGAACATGAGCCCCCTCACAAATGAGTCGAGGGTGAGGCCCAGGCCTCGGAGGAAGTGAGGGATAAACACAACGCTATCGTTGGGCTCTGGCGTGGGGATAATTTGCCTCGGAGCAGGAAGCCTATGCTGGATATCGGCGGTCAGGTATCTGACCTCCCTAAGCTTCGCAATGTCCTCCTCTTGAATCGAGGAGGCCGCCCACCGGCATGTTGCGTTAGATCCGGACATACTGAAGGACCTGGGGCGTTGGAGTTTAGGTTTTGAGTGCTGGAGCTCGAGGTGTGAGAAGGGGCAGGAGAGGTGGAGAAGAGGCGTAGGCCTTGACCCTTTTATAAAAGGGATGAATACCAAGAGTCCTCAGTGTGACTGCTTGAGACTTATCTAAAATACACGGCATCATACCAACAGTCGCCGTGGGGTCACATATGCCCATATTGATAAAAGAGCCTGTATTAAGAGGGACACGATCTCTGCTTTGGCAGGACGTGCCAATAAAACTGCCTCGCAACGCGAGTCGAGGTGGAGCAGGAGACGCCGGTTCGTATTGGACCAGGCCACGATGCAAGGGCACGACGTGCAAAAACTGCCAGCAGAGCGGATTTATGCTAGGGTATGTGAAGATCATCTTGCAGATCCGGACACGGTCTACGTGTTCGATAATCATCTTGGAGTATTCGGAGGAGGAACCCGCCTTGCAATGCCGAAGACAAGACTGCGCGCCGGACTCATCGTCATTGAAGCCTGGTTCAGGGGCTACTGAGGGAGTCCTGGATAAGGGGGTATTCGTACAGCCAGACTTTATACATCGTCCGGACTATAGAAGCGTCAAGATACAAGACTCAAGACTTCGGCTCGTGTCCAGATGGGACTCTCCTTTGCGTGGAAGACAAGCTTGGCGATCCGGATATTATGTTTCCTTCCTTGTAACCGACTCCATGTAAACCCTAGCTCTCCCGTGTCCATATAAACCGGAGAGCATGGTCCTTAGAGGGCCGATCACAATTACAATCATACCATCATAGGCTAGCTCTTAGGGTTTAGCCTCTACGATCTCGTGGTAGATCTACTCTTGTATTACACATATCTTCAATATTAATCAAGCAAGAAGTAGGGTTTTACCTCCATCGAGAGGGCCCAAACCTGGGTAAACATTGTGTCCCTTGCTTCCTGTTACCATCAGCCTAAGACGCACAGATCGGACCCCCTACCCGAGATCCGCCGGTTTTGACACCGACAGTTAGAGTTTCGGCACCAGGGGATAAGGGAGTGGGGATGGGCCGGTCAGGCCAGTGGGCTTGCCATCTGGGCCTTCTGGCCCATTTGGCCGGGGGGAGGGGGCGGGGGTGGGGTTTTTTTTAATTCAATTTAATATTTATGCATTCTGTAAAGGTGTGTTTCCTTCACCTTAATTTCCCAAACATTAATTGGCACACTCCGAACATTTTAGTTTTAAAGTTTGAAAATTTTTGTTGTTTGACATATTTTGAATTTGACTTTTGAACCGGTTTTGAACTAACAAGAGATTAGCATCAGTAACCAGGGTGACGTGGCATCGTTAAAGTGGGATTACTGTAGCCTGATTATTCGGGCGTCACAATTCTCCTCCACTACAAGAAATCTCGTCCCGAGATTCAAGCGGTGGAGTAAGGGGGGAAAAGTGTTGGTAGCGAAAACCTAACGAGTCTCCTCAGTCTTGGCTCCCCTTTCAAAGAGGTTGATCCCTTTCGTTGATGTCTTCATTTCTCTTCTTCAAGTCGTGATCAAGTCGTCATCCTTTCTTCGCGATCTCCATCGTCCTACGAACGCGACCAAGGGGAAAAACTCTGGAAGAACGCAGCTCCACCAAAGCTAGGCATCTGACAGTGAACTCAATGGGAAATACATGAGGTACCCCATGAGTTGTATTTCAGTGAATTCATTGAGTGCAATATAAGATGGTACCGAAGTTTCAAATGGTTAGGCAATCATTTGATGACTAGACAGAAGTTGGAATGGGGTTTGACCAATGAGAATAACATGGTGTTTGATTCCAGGATGAATAATGGTATAGAATTTAGCTCGTGAATCACATACGAAGCCAGGTGCAAAGGGTACATTAGAATCCAGGTTGTAAAGAAGAGTCAGGTTTCGATCCAGTGGAACTGTGGGCTATGGGCCCACCATGTGGGTTGAAAGTAGGAAGGGTGGTGACATCTTGCACAGCCGCGAAAGGGAGGCATGTCAGTGGATAGCTTGTCAGCTATGTCGGCAACAATGTTGGTACCAAGGACGGGAAACAAAGAGAACCAGTTTCCTGCTCGTTGAACGAGGCAAACCAATTGGCAAAGTTCTCACCCATCGATGGTTACTGGAATGTCATCAACAATAGTAACAGGGTCTTACAGACAGAGCGGTACAACAAGGTGCTTACCTAAGCAGGGAATTATCTCTGCTCAGTTAAGTCAGATTAAGGAAAGGTTAAATAAAAGAATGGAAAGGAAAACGCAATTATCAGATTAAATGGAACAATGGAAACGAAAATTGTGATTACACACAATTATTAAGAGTATATCCCTCCCATGGACAAGCAGAACATGGCATACAGGGTAGGAGAGCCAGTACCCAACCATTCAGATAAAGAGGCAAGGATTAATCAAGATGTTACCCATACAACGGTGTTTGGATAACTGACCAAGAAACTTTTAGCATCGCGCCTCCAATGTTCTTGTTGATGAGCGGGGTATCATAGTCATGCTTTGAGGTAGCAATGATATGGTGTTTCAATCAAGGGAAAGACTTTTTATACACAATTGATCCGTCAGGAGCAACTTATAAAATAAGTCTTGCAATTTCCTCTAGGAAGAATGGTTATCCTTGCAAAAGGAATTATAATGATAGGTCCTCCAGCCAGGGGGGTGCTAGGCATGACATCATATTACCGGGTCATCAAAGGACCAACATCATAACTCCTGGAAAGTTGTCCCAACCATCATATCTGACCGAGCTTCAAATTCGATTAGTGTCATGATACCTCAGACTCAGGATGTCCGAGAAGAAAAGGTGCAACACAAATCAACAAAATGACATTGCAAGATTCTCGGGAAATGAACTATGGGAGCGGGTTTCTGAAGCAATAGTTCATCATTAAACCAAGGAGGGGATGAGAAGGTGGCTGATGGGCTCAGCGACAATTCATAAAGAATTCCAAACGGATGGATTTCCACAATAATGTGAACAAGAAGATGACACTTGTCAATTCAAATGATATAATGTTGTATGCTCTAGGAAAACATACACCATCAATCATTAGATGAAAGGTGTGCCCGAAATATGACCTTAGGCAGCAAGATCAACGTTAGAGTGATGATTCAATAACCAACGGTCTAAGAACAAACTGTCGATCATTAACTTCAAAGCAATAGGGTTGCTAGAAGTACAGAACTCAAAGAACACCGTTAGCATATTGGTATCCTGGTTAAAAACAACACGGGGACCAAGGAAGAATGGTGATGGTGAGAAGTATCACCATACCAAGAATTTCTAAGAGGTGGAGCAATCCCCACAACATTCTCGATAGAAAAGACAGTAATACTTCAAGGCAGAACATAGCACTAGCTGGAGAGCAAGTTGTATTCATAATGTGGACAAGTTCCGATGAAAGGAAGTTAAGGCTGTTATCGATGATAATAAAAATCATCGAGGGCAAGGAGGGTATTTCTCATCATGAACACAGTTGACATCTCGGAAGAAGTCAAAGTGTTGAAGGTGATCCCACACATTTGTCGGGAAGTTTAGAGAGGATTCAATCAAACAACAATGGCAACAAGCAAGGGAATGACGAAGTGGCAAGTTATAGGATCAAAATATAAGATGCAAGCTCGGAACCAAGGTTGCCTTTCAAGACAAGCAACATGATGTTGAAGGCTCGACGTAAGTCGTGCTCATACACTGAAGAATTCATGCACCAGAGAAGGATGAGGTAGCACAGTCAAAGATAGCAAGACCAAGATGCAGCCGATAGTCTAGGAATGACCAGATTGAGTTCAGAATTTCCTAGTAAAAATACTAGCGGTATTTGATTTGTAGTGCAAAAAATTTCACTAGTCGATGTCCTCGGTTGATAACAACCCAGAACCCGTAGAGTGATTACGACAAGGAAAGACATTACTTCAACAAAGTTAGTAAGATGTGGCGCAATGGCAAGACATCTTCGAGATACCACGGGGTAATACTCGAAGGTAGAACATGATAGAAGTAGAACCGGGTCATTGACCTTTGACAGTAGATACTTCAACCTTGCCAAAAATAGACGAGGCACTGGAATGAATTCCCATAAGATATATTAGATCAGGACAGCATGGTCGGAACCATAACTGTAAGGAATCAATTTCAAGAATACTGAAAGAATCATACAACTAGATAATCATTTTGCAAGAAGCTTTCGAGACGGTCTACATCATTTTCATGGGCATGAACACAAAGTTCAAGGTCGACTCCCACTTCTTTAATGCAGATCATTTCATTCACCTCTCGCTTTGATATAACCGTAGTGTTGGAATTTTATCTGGTAGAACACTAGAAGAGTATGACTTGTGAAAACTTTCAGGTTCTCACGGATTAGGGGAAGGCATAGGTTCAACCCATCGGGCATCTTAGTAACATATACCACAAGTTTCAAAAGTAAATACACAAGCTCAAAAGCAGAGCATGGTTGGCCAAGCAGATGATACAATTTACCAAAGGCATTATGTATCAGGGGAAGAACTCACGAGGTGATTGAATATGAAGGAAACTATTGGATAAAAATCCAATAATGGATCGGGCGATCCACAACAGAGCAGATGTGAGTATCAGTACTCACTCAGAGAAAGAAAGAATGCAGAGGCATCAGATTCAAGAATCCCCTGATTAGTCTGATGCTTAAATAGAAAGAAAATATGCTTTCCAAAACGACGGATCAGAAGCAGACGCTCTGATCAAGGATGGATAAGTTGAAAACACTTAGTTGGACAATCAATAAAGGTTTGAATTGCCGAGAACCAACTCATGTCCGGAATGACGTCTGAGTTGGAAGGATAATTTTAAAAAGGATAACCTGATGACTGCGTGCGTACGCACATATTGAATCAATAGGCTCAAATTGACTAAGACAAGGGATGTTATCGAGGAATACTAGTCATATGCAATTAACCATAATGTAAGTAGGCAAGGATTTCAAGAATAACACGCTGCAGAGGATTTTTGAAAGATCGAAAAGTATTCCGAAGAATTTTGTGAGTCACATGAACAATTGAGAAGAACGGATCCTCGATAAATGTTAGAGAAAAACCCGTAAGGGTTTTCATGCAAAATAAAACTGCAAGACAGTAAACTCAAAGGATTCTCGGGGCAACAAACAATAGTTCAAGGCATCTTGTAACAACCAAAGCAACGAGAAATGATCATGAGAATGACAAGTGCATGCAGATATCCATAGGGATATATCGGTGGCAGTGAATTGCAAAGGCGATGAGCACAAGGGTCTCGGGAAAATATCGAGGGATATCCTCTAAATCTTCTGATGAAGTAGATGATCTTCCGAAATGAGGGATCTTCGGGAGAAATAGTTACGAGAACCTAGAGTTAGAGTTAGCAAAATCATTTAACCCAAATAGAAGAGAGATCAGAGTCCCAGAGTATAGACGAGGAGTAAAAGATCCTAATACCACCCAAATGGCGACGTGGGCCCATAAGACTCACCGCCATGTTAGTAAAAGTTTTGTAGTGACTAGACTCGACTTCGGCCAAGGAGTGTGGAAGGGGTATTCCTACAGGCAGTCGGCTCTGATACTAACTTGTGACTCCCCCGATTCAATCTTACACTAATCATGCACGCAAATGTGTATGATCAAGATCAGGGACTCACGGGAAGATATCACAACACAACTCTAAAAGTAAAATAAGTCATACAAACATCATATTACAAGCCAGGGGCCTCGAGGGCTCAAATACAAGTGCTCGAGCATAAACGAGTCAGCGGGAGCAACAATATCTAAGTACAGGCATAAGTTATACAAGTTGCCATAAGATGGCTAGCACAAACTGGGATACAGATCAAAAGTGGCGCAGGCCTCCTGCCTGGGATCCTCCTAAACTACTTCTGGTCGTCGTCAGCGGCCTGCACGTAGTAGTAGGCACCTCCAGTGTGGTAGGAGTCGTCGTCGACGGTGGCGTCTGGCTCTTGGGCTCCAACATCTGGTTGCGGCATCCGAGAATGAAGAGGAAAAGGGGGGAAAAGAGGGAGCAAAGCAACCGTGAGTACTCATCCAAAGTACTCGCAAGCAAGGATCTACACTACATATGCATGGGTATATGTGTAAAGAGGTAATATCGATGGACTGAACTGCAGAATGCCAGAATAAGAGGGGGATAGCTAGTCCTATCAAAGACTACTCTTCTGTCAGCCTCCATCTTGCAGCATGTAGAAGAGAGTAGATTGAAGTCCTCCAAGTAGCATCGCATAGCATAATCCTACCCGGCGATCCTCCCCTCGTCGCCCTGTGGGAAAGCGATCACCGGGTTGTCTCTAGAACTTCTCTGGGTGTGTTTTATTAAGTATCTGGTTCTAGTTGTCATAAGGTCAAGGTACAAATCTGGGTCATCCTTTTACCGAGGACACGACTATTCGAATAGATAAACTTCCCTGCAGGGGTGCATCACATAACCCAACACGCTTGATCCCCTTTGTCCGGACAAACTTTCCTGGGTCATGCCCGGCCTCAGAAGATCAACACGTCGCAACCCCACCTAGGCACAACAGAGAGGTCAGCACGCCGGTCTAAATCCTAGCGCGCAGGGGTCTGGGCCCATCGCCCATTGCACACCTGCATGTTGCGTGGGCGGCCGGTGAGCAGACCTAGCAACCTCCATTACAAAGGAAGTTGCGTTACGCGGTCCGACCCGGCGCGCACCGCTTAGTCGCTGACGTCAATAAGGCTTCGGCTGATACCACGACGTCGAGTGCCCATAACGGTTCTTGCGTAGTTGGTTAGTGCATATAGGCCAGTGGCCAGACTCAGATCAAATACCAAGATTTCGTTAAGCATGTTATTATGAAGTAACCGCGGACGCCGACCAGGGCCAGGCCCACCCGTCTCCTAGGTGGTATCAACCTGCCCTGTCGCTCCGCCACAAAGTAACAGTCGGGGGCCGTCGGGAACCCAGGCCCACCTCTACCAGGATGGAGCCACCTGTCCTTTCAGCCCCCATATCCGAATCACTTTTGGGTACTCAACGAGCCGACCCGACTTTAGTCACCATCTATATAGTATGTATATATGTATAATATGTACCCGTGATCACCTCCCGAGTGATCACGGCCCGATAGTATAGCAAGGCAGACTGACAAGAATGTAGGGTCAATGATGATAAACTAGCATCCTATACTAAGCATTTAGGATTGTGGGTAAGGTATCAATGACTGTAGCAACAATGACAGGCTATGCAACAGAATAGGAGTAACCGAACATTAACATGCTACACTACTCTAATGCAAGCAGTAGAGAGAAGAATAGGCGATATCTGGTGATCAAGGGGGGGCTTGCCTGGTTGCACTGGCAAGAAGGAGGGGTCGTCAACTTCGTGGTCGAACTGGGCAGAGAAGAGGGGGAAGAAACAGTAAATACAATGCAAACATAAGCATGACGATGCATGACATGACAATGAGCGGTGTTAGATGTCCCCTAACATGGTAGTAGGTGATACCGGTGAAAGGGGGAAACATCCGGGAAAGTATCCCCGGTGTTACGCATTTTCGGACAGATGAACCGGAGGTGAAATGTTGCAGGTTCACTATGCTAAGGATGTGTGGCGGACGAACGGGCTACGTATCTGGATTCGTCTCGCCGTTCTGAGCAACTTTCATGTACAAAGTTTTTCCATCCGAGCTACGGTTTATTTTATATTAATTTTAAAAGATTTAATCATTTTTAGAATTTATTTAATTATTTTACATCAACATTATCCAGAATAGTGTATGCTGACATCATCATGATGTCAGCAGTCAACAGGGCGTTGACTGGGTCAAACTGATGTGTGGGTCCGAGTTGTCATTGAGTGTTACCTAACCTAACAGATTAATTAACTAACCTAAGTGATTAGGTTAATCTAATCAGGATTAATTAAGTTACTTATTTAATTAATTAATTAATTACTATTTTTATGTATTATTTAAAAAAACGTTCCAGGGGCTGGGCCCCGTTGTCCAATGGCCCAAGGCCTTCACGGGCACAGGGGAAGCGGGCGCTGGGCGCGGTTGCGGGCGGAGCCGACATGGACAGGGCGCGGAGCGGGTTAGGGGGCGGGGCCAGCTGCCGGAAGGAGAGAGCCCGGGGTGGGCGCCGGAGTTGGCCGCCGGCGCGGTGATGGCCCGCGGGGCCAGAGGCAGAGGCGGGGCACGGGGCGAGCGGTGCAAGCGCGCGGGCCGGTGGCCGCGGGGACGGGCTGCAACAGGAGGTAAGCGGGGGCGGCGTGTTGGGTGTGCGCATGGCGGTTGCGGTGGTCGTAGTGACGGCGAGGGGGCAAGGCATGGCATGGCCAACGCGGGCGCGCGGCCAGGTAGCGCGCGGGTGATGGCCACGGCGGGACAACGCGAGCAGAAGCGGCAGAGCGAGGCGGGGCCGCGGGGAGGAGGCCACGGCGTGAGCGCGTGCGCGCGAGGGGGAGAGGAGGAGGGAGAGCACACAGGGGCCGTAGGGATAGGGCAGTGGGGCGTGGGGAGGATGCCGGGGACGACGACGATGGAGGGGAGGAGGCGACGAGGTCCGGGTGGTGGTGGTGCTCCGGCGATGTTGGGGTCCAGCGGCGTCGAGTGGCACGACGGCCTCGAGCAAGGGGCGACATGTATCGTTTCCCCGATCCAGATTGGATTGGGAAGGGGGTTGAGAGAACGAGGGAGTGGGGGAAGTGGTGCGGTCAGGGGGTTAGGGTTTTGGCACCAGGGGATAAGGGAGTGGGAATGGGCCGGTCAGGCCAGTGGGCTTGCTAGCTGGGCCTTTTGGCCCATTTGGCTGGGGCTGGGGGTTGTGTTTGTTTTTTTTTGTTTTAATTCAATTTGAAAAATTTATGCATTCTGTAAAGGTGTGTTTCCTTCACCTTAATTTCCTAAACATTAATTGGCACACTCCGAACATTTTAGTTTTAAAGTTTGAAATTTTTTGTTGTTTGACATATTTTGAATTTGACTTTTGAACCGGTTTTGAACTAACGAGAGATTAGCATCAGTAACCGGGGTGACGTGGCATCGTTAACGTGGGATTACTGTAGCCTGATTATCCGGGCATCACACCATGATAACAATGATCTCCTATTTAACACAAACAATTGGAATGCCAACAACGGGTCTAAGTTTATCTTTAATATCGGGTTTAACAATCCTAGCAGCTTCATCACAGAAGTAAATAACATGCCCATCAATATTATCAACCAAGAGATTTTTAACCATAGCAACACTAGGTTCAACTTTAATTTGTTCGGGGGGTGTAGGTGTTCTAGTATAACTCTTACAAACCATAGTTGAAGCTTTAACATGATCCCTCATTATAATAGGAAAAGGTGGTTTCTCAATATAAGCGGTAGGGACAATAGGATCAACATTATAAGTAAAAGTTTCTTCTTCAACTTTAATAGGTTCTACTACTTTAACTTCAATGGGAGGATGATATTTAAACCACTTCTCCTTAGGGAGATCAACATGAGTAGCAAATGATTCACAGAAAGAAGCTACTATCTCAGAGTCAAGTCCATATTTAGTGCTAAATTCATGAAAAGCATATGTATCCATAAAAGATTTAACATAATCAAACTTGAGGTTTATACCTGACTCCTTACCTTCATCAAGTTCCCAATCTTCAGAGTTGCGGTTAATTCTTTCCAATAAATCTCATTTGAATTCAATAGTCTTCTTCATAAAAGAACCAGTACAAGAAGTATCGAGCATGGATGGATCATTACGAGAAAGCCGAGCATAAAAAATATGAAAAATAATTTCTCTTGAGAGCTCATGATTGGGGCATGAATATAACATTGACTTAAGCCTCCCGCAAGCTTTAGCGATACTTTCTCCTTCACGAGGCCAAAAATTATATATATAATTCCGATCATGAAGAACCAGATGCATAGGATAAAACTTCTGGTGATATTCCAATTTCAATTGATTATAGTTCCAAGATCCAATATCATCGCATAGCCTATACAATGTCAATGCCTTTCCCTTCAAAGATAAAGGGAATACCTTCTTCGTGACTTCATCCTTGGGCAAACCAGCAAGCTTAAATAATCCACAAACTTCATCCACATAGATTAGATGCATATCAGGATGTAATGTTCCATCTCCTGCATAAGGATTAGCCAGTAGTTTCTCTATCATACCCAAAGGAATTTCATAATAAATGTTTTCACTAGGTTTAGTAGGTTGAGGGGCAACTCTTTGCTCTACTAGTCGAGGTGAAGATACCCCGAACAAGCCCCTCGAAGGATTATTTTCCATAGTGACAAGTGACAGTAAATTTCAGCATGCAATATAAATGTTTCCTTACCAAATTCCACTCACCAAAGGCGCTTCACTCCACGGCAATGGCACCAGAAAAGAGTCTTGATGACCCAAAAGTATAGGGGATCAATTTTAGTCCTTTCGATAAGTAAGAGTGTCAAACCCAACGAGGAGCAGAAGGAAATGACAAGCGGTTTTCAACAAGGTATTCTCTGCAAGCACTAAAATTATCCGTAACAGATAGTTTTGTGATAAGATAATTCGTAACGGGTAACAAGTAACAAAAGTAACTAAGGTGCATCAAGGTGGTCCAATCCTTTTTGTAGCAAAGGACAATCCTAGATGAACTCTTATATAATGCAAAGCACTCCCGAGGACACATGGGAATTATTGTCAAGTTAGTTTTCATCATGCTCATAAGATTCGCGTTCGTACTTTGATAATTATATGTGTGGGTGGACCGGTGCTTGGGTGTTGTCCTTACTTGGACAAGCCTCCCACTTATGATTAACCCCTCTCGCAAGCATCCGCAACTACGAAAGAAGAATTAAGATAAATCTAACCATAGCATGAAACATATGGATCCAAATCAGCCCCTTACAAAGCAACACATAAACTAGGTTTTAAGCTTTTGTCACTCTAGCAACCCATCATCTACTTGTTACTTCCCAATGCTTTCCCCTATGCCCAAATAATAGTGAAGTGTCATGTAGTCAACATTCACATAACACCACTAGAGGAGAGACAACATACATCTCGTCAAAAAATCGAACGAATACCAAATTCACATGATTACTTATAATAAGACTTTTCCCATGTCCTCAGGAACAAATGTAACTACTCACAAAGCATATTCATGTTCATAGTCAGAGGAGTATTAATTATCATTAAGGATCTTAAGATATGATCTTCCACCGAATAAACCAACTAGCATCAACTACAAGGAGTAATCAACACTACTAGAAACCCACAGGTACCAATATGAGGCTTTGAGACAAAGATCAGGTACAAGAGATGAACTGGGGTTTGAGAGGAGATGGTGCTGGTGAAGAATTTGATGGGGATTGACCCCCTCTCGATGAGAGGATCGTTGGTGATGACGATGCCTTCGATTTACCTCTCCGAGAGGGAAGTTTCCCCAGCAAAACAGCTCCACCAGAGCCCTAGATTATTTCTGCCTAGTTTCCTCCTCGAGACGATGGCGCTACGTCCCAAAAGCTACCTCTTGGTTTTTTTAGGTCAAAAAACATCATATTGCAGAAGATGGGCACCGGAGGCCTGCTAGGGGGCCCACAAGTTAGGGGGCGGGCCCAGGGGGGTGGGGCGTGCCGCCCCAACCTTATGGATTCCCTATGGGGCCCCTTTGGTACTTTCTCTGCCCAATATTTTTATTAATTCCAAAATAATTCTCCGTAAAGTTTCAGGACTTTTGGAGTTGTGCAGAATAGGTCTCTCAGATTTGCTCCTTTTCCAGTCTAGAATTCCAGCTGCCGGCATTCTCCCTCTTCATGTAAACCTTGTAAAATAAGAGAGAAAAGGCATAAGTATTGTGTTATAATGTGTAATAACATCCCATAATGCAATAAATATCAGTATAAAAGCATGATGCAAAATTGACGTATCAATGGCACATACAAATTTGCTTGGAACGGCACAGAAATACTGCATATAGGTACGGATGGTGGACTCATATGGAAAAACTTGGTTTAAAGATTTTGGATGCACAAGTAGTATTTCTACTTAGTACTAGTGGAGGCTAGCAAAAAGATTGAGAAGCAACCAACCAAGAAACAAAAAAATCACATAAGCGAGCATTAAGCATAACTAACACTTGATAATGCACCACATGTAGGATGTAATTTCATTGCATAACTATTGACTTTCGTGCTTGCATAGGGAATCACAAACTTTAACACCAATATTCTTACTAAAGCATAATTACTCACCAACATGACTCACATATCACTATCATCATATCTCAAAACTATTACAAAGTATCAAGTTTACTTTGGCCAAACATCTTCATGAAAGTTTTTATTATATCCCTCTTGAATATCTATCACTTTGGGTCTAATTTCATATATTACAATTGCTTTGATAAGATCGAACAAATCTAAGTGAAGAACATGAACATAAAATTTTCCGTCTCTCAAAATAATACAAGTGAAGCATGAGAGAATTTATTTAAAATTGCTAACTCTCAAATAAATCTAAGTGAAGCATGGGAGTATTTCTTCAAAAAATATTAAAGCACACCGTGCTCAAAAAGATATAAGTGAAGCACTAGAGCAATTCCATAGCTCAATTTTTTTAAGTGAAGCAAAAAAAGAGCAATTCTAACAAATCATGGAATAATTTTGGCTCTCTCAAATAGGTGTGCCCAGCAAGGATACTTGTGACAAACTAAAAAGCAAAATAAGCAAAGACTCATATAATACAAGACGCTCCAAGCAAAACTCATGATATGTGACGAATAAAAATATAGCTCCAAGTAAAATACCGACGGTCATTAGAAGAAATAGGGGATGCCACTCGTGGCATCCCCAAGCTTAGTTGCTTGTTTCTCCTTGAATATTATCTTGAGGTGCCATGGGGCATCCCCAAGCTTAGACTCTTCTTACTCCTTGTTCCTTCATCCATCAGGATCTCACCCAAAACTTGAAAACTTCAATGACACAAAACTTAACAAAACCTTCGTGAGATCCATTAGTATAAGAAAACCAATCTCTACTTTAACTACTGTTCCAAACCCATTCAAATTTTGTTATTACATTATACCT